>NC_043705.1:13961635-13987883 GCF_006229205.1 Suricata suricatta
ATTCACGATGGAGTACTACATGGCAATGAGAGGGAATGACATATGGCCTTTTGTAGGAAAGTGGATGGACCTTGAGGGTGTCATGCTGAGCGAAGTAAGCCAGGCAGAGAAGGACAGAAACCATATGTTTGCACTCATAGGTCTAGCAGGAAAACAGGAGAGACCTAATGGAGAACCAGGGGGAGCAGAGGAGGGAGAGTTGGGGAGAGAGAGGGATGCAAAACTTGAGAGACTATTGAATGCTGAAAATGAACTGAGTGTTGAAGGGGAAGGGGGAGGGGGGAAAAGAGGTGGTGGTGATGGTGGAGGGCACTTAAGGGGAAGAGCACTGGGTGTTATACGGAAAACACTTTGACAATAAAATACTATGGAAAAATAAATAAAATTAAAAAAAAAAAAAAAGAGTGCCCAAGACAAGCCCCTGAGCACCTGGGAGCGGACTCCAGCCTGGGAAGGGAGGGCAAGTAGAAACGGAAGTTAGTGAGGGACAGCCTTCCTGGTTCTCTGCCCTGCTTGGTCCTGGTCATGAGGCGGGCTTTCATCCCTGCTGCTCCAATGAAGACACAGAGTAGCTCAGTCCTAAACACCACCCCCAAGAGGCTAGCTCCGGGGGGCCATGGATCTGCCTCCTTTGTTTGCAGAGGTGTCTCCCACACGTGTGGCATGGGGTGGACCCTTCACTGATACTCATGGGGCCGTGGGGGAGCATCTGGGCTTGCAAAGCAACCAAACTGAAGAGATAGTTGAGTATCCTCCAGGCCAAAACATGGCCAATGTGTTCTTTTTTCAGAAGACCACTTTTCAGCAACAGGGCTGGCTGGCTGGGATGGGAGAAGCCACCTTGACAGTGGTCAGACCTTGTCTCTGGGGGTAGAGTGGAGAGTTTTTCACCTTGATCGGCTTGCCTCTGATGAGCTCTGAGGGCTCTGTGCTTGGGGATGCTTCTGTCCTGAGGCTTACCTGTCAAAATGTGGACATTGATGCTCATCTGGCACTGGGGAGGATATGTCAGATTCACCCTGCCCCCCAGAACTCACCGGACCCCCATGTTCCTGGCTGGCACAGGCGAGGAAGATATTTTTCTGAACACAAGCAGCCCCCAAGACAATGGTTTTCAGAGGAACACTCTGCTCGTCAGTGGAGATAAACTATACCCCAAAAGTCCTCTGACTACATCAGCACCTGAGTCCCCTGAGAGTTTGTGAGAGATCGGGGTTCCTGGGCCTGGGAGTCTGCATCCCTAACAACCACCCACGGCCCTGGGAGGGTGTGGGTCATACTCTTCAAGGCTCTGCCTCAAATGGAACCAGTGTGTTCCAGCCACTCACCAGTAAGCTCCTGGGGCTGGTTCACCATGCTGTGGGGCCTCTCGGGCAGCCTGTGGGGTGGAGGCATTGGTCACCCCCAGCTGGAGGGTGGGGGTGCCAGGGAGCTGCCTCCTGCCAGGAGCCCATTCTATCTTTTTTTGTATTAAAAAATTTGTTTTAAAATTTGTTAACATTTATTTATTTTTGAGAGACAAAGACAGATCATGAGCAAGGGAGACACAGGGAGAGAGACACACACAGAATTGGAAGCAGGCTCCAGGCTCTGAGCTGTCAGCACAGAGCCTGATGCGGGGCTCAAACTCACGAACTATGAGATCATGACCTGAGCTGAAGTCAGATACTCAACCGACTGAGCCACTCAGGTACCCCTAAATATATTGCTTTAATGTTTATTTATTTTTGAGAGAGAGAGAGAGAAACAGAGTTCAAGTAGGGGAGGGAGAGGGGGAGACACAGAATCCCAAGCAAGCTTCAGGCTCTGAGTTGTCAGCACAGAGCCCAAAACAGAGCTTGAACCCACAAGCTGTGAGATCACGACCTGAGCCAAAGTTGGATGCTTAGCTGACTGAGCCACCCAGGTGCCCCTTTTAAAATTGTTTTAATGTTTGTTTATTTTGGGGAAAGAGAGAGAGGCAGAGACAGAGCATGAGCAGGGGAGTGGCAGAGAAAGAGGGAGACACAGAATCCCAAGCAGGCTCCAGGCTCTGAGCTGTCAGCTCAGAGGTTTGAATCTACAGACCGCAAGATTATGACCTAAGCTGACGTTGGACACTTAACCGACTGAGCCACCCAGGTGCCCCTCAGGAGCCCATTCTTTAATGCCCACTGTGCTGAGCGACCCTCCAGCTCCAGGACCAGGGGTCTCCGCACAGAGGGAAGAGTGGGTAGGCTGAGTAATAGCCCCCAAAGATACCCAGATCCTAATCCCTAGAACCTATTAACATTGCCTTTTGTGGAAAGAGTCTTGGCAGATGTGATTCAATTAAGGATCATAAAATCAGGACATTATCTTGGATCATCTGGGCAGGCCCTAAATGCAACCACAAATGACCTAATAAAGAGGAAGGGCAGATGGAGATAAAAGAGGAAAAGGCAATGTGACCACTGGAGCAGAGATCAGAGTGCCGCAGTCACAATCTAAGGGATGCCTGCAGCCACCAGAAGCTGGGACGGGCTAGGAACATATTGTCCCTTGGGGCAAACTAGAGGGACCCAGGCCTGCCAACCCCTTGACTTCAACCCAGTGAAACTGATTTCAGACATCTGGCCTCCAAAACTGTAAGAGAACAAACGGGCGTTAAGTCACCAGTTTGAGTTAATTTGTTACAGCAGTGACGGGGTATCTCTTCCAGGAAGCTGTGACCTGGTGTCCTGGCTCTTCTGCTGGTTGGTGGGGAGGACCAGCAAGGGCCTAAGGAGGAGTCATCTGAGGGTGCAACCCAAAGCCAACAGCCCTGAAGACCTCTGCTCCTCCTCAGGCTGTTGTTTTCAGTTATCTAACAAGCCGGGGGCCTCCCAGACCCGCCCCAGGTCAAACGTCAGCATGTTGGCACAGCTGGGTACCAAGCCCGTCTGCAGCCCAGTTCCTCATGTCCCCGGGCCAGGTGAGTGAGGGCCCTGGGCAGCCTGGCCTGGCCTGAGGGCTTACTGAGCAGCCTCAGGACAGCTGGAGAGGGCATGGGAGTCACAGCTTGAGCTCAGTGTCCTCTCCAGGTCCTGAGTGGGCCACAACCCCCAGCTCTGGAGCCCAGGGTCCCTCTGCTGCTCCCCCTGCCCCCCCCTGCTCCAGGCCCATCAGGCCATTCCACATATCCAGGGCCCCCACATCTGGTTTTAGACTGGGCCTCCTTGAGATTACAGACTGTCCCTTCTGCAGCAGAATGGTGGAAATTGGTGCTCATCACGAGACTCCTGGCCCCTGCACAGGCCTTGGCTAAGCAGGCCTCACTGCCTGAGGGCACAGGAGTGCTGGGCACCTGCCATGAGGGCCAGGCCTGCCTCTTCCCATTCTGGACCTGAAAAGCAGGGTTAAGTCTGATCCGACTCCGGCATCCAGTACCTCCCAGGGATACGGTGAGCTGGAGTCTTGTTGAATGAGCACTCCTGAAGACCCCTGAAAAAGCTGATTTGTTCAGGAACGCATCAGGGCTATGTTCCCAGTCTCATTCTGCACCTTGCTGCCCGCCTCCTGCAGGCCCCTCTCCTGCCCATTCCTGGCTGCAGATCTGGGCATTGGCCGGAGAGGGAGACCTTAACTCTGCAAAGACTCCCTGGACTTCTCCAGGATCCTTCTTAGGACTTCTGGTCCCATAGCAAATTCCTTCTCCATTTCTTGGCTCAAGAAGTGTGTGCCCCAACCCCCCCCCACCCCCGCTCCCGACCCGGGACACATACCTCGAGGCTTTCTGTCCACTCACTTGGCGTCCACCTAGAACTTCTCTTGTGAGAAGGACATCTCACAAGCTATAGGACATCTAAGCTCTGGCTGCAGCCCACCTGGCTCTGAGCCTTGCTGGACTCTTCTAGGCAGGGGCACAGACTGCCCCAAGGTAAAAGACATTGCCTGGTCAGGTGACACCTATCACCAGGCTTGTGTGCTCGCCATCCCACCCTCTCCCAGCTCTGCCCTGGCCTCATACTCAAGCGGTCCCCAGTGTTTCATGTGACCAGCTTAGCAAATCTACAGGAAACAGTCCCTACAAAAGTCCCTGAATGGTGGGACTTTTCATCCGGGGTTGAACTTCTGCCTACCTCAGAAGCCGTAACTTTGGCAGGGAATGGAATTCTCTGAGTCAGCCTTTGGGCCTGGGCCCTGCGCCCTCGGGGGCTGGAAAAGGTGATCTCCCTGGATCCACCTGTCCTAAACGTAGGGCAGGGAGATCCCTGAGGAAGGCCTGCTGCCATGAGGGGAAGTGGATGCTGGGGGGGCAGAGAGAGCAAATTCTTCACCAAAAGATGCCCACGTTGGCGGCAACCTCCTTTGGCACCCACCCTCCCCCGCATTCCCACTGCCAACAGATTGCCCAGATCTGTTATGGGGCTGCATCTGGCCACCGGGTGGGCCATTTGGGGTATGGGGCCTCGCCAGCACCGCCTCAGCCCCAGCCCAATGGCTTTGTTCCTTTGTAGGGATCAGACTGAGCCAACCCAGTTCTGCCACAGGACCTTTCTCACCATCCCCAGCTGGAGGAGGCAATAGGGGAGCAGAAGGACAGGGAGACATGCCTGTTACTTGAGACTGGTGAATTCGGTCTCAGACTCGCTGATCTCAAAATGAGGGAGGGACCCTAATTCCTACTTACGCATCTGTGCTAGGGTGAGGTCAGCTTCCAAAAGATGCTTCTCAGGCTTAAATGCACTGTTGAAATGTGAGCTGACCAACGGGTCTCCCAGGTGGTTCTCCTAAAGAGGCACAGAGCTTGCAGAAGGTGCCTGGGCCCGGGTGTATTCCCAGATCTGCAGCTCCAGGCCAGATTGGTCCCTGCCCTGTTCATTTTCAGGGCAACAAGCGCTGGTCCATGAAAGGCCGCAGGCAGAGGGCGCTCTGGGGCCTTCTCTGCGCTGCGTCTTGCCCCTTGGCTTTCCTGACGGATCAATATATCTCTCAGGCTTCAAAATTCTGTATTTCAGCCTTAATCCACTCCCAGGGCAGCAATACTGGAAGGTCGAGAGTTCCCAAATGATTCCCTCAGCCCCATCTAGGCCAACGTGGCTGCTCATGAGTGTCCTTGATCCGTTCCTGAGAGCAGGAGACCCTGGAGGGGTGTAGTCAGTGGAGAAGGGGCTCATGACAGCGGCCAAGGACTGAGCACTTGGTCAAGAATAAAGGGGAGACCCCACACCCCACAAAGCCCCAAATCAGTGAATGAAGTTCCATGTAAGGCCTGATGTTATCCATTGCAGGCTCTCCTTTCAGTGGAGCACCGTCCTCAGGAGGAGAGAGCCCTGGGGGTTGGGGTCATCAGGGGCGCTTTCCAGAGGACAGAGCTGGCTGGGCTTGGGGCTGAGACAATGGGGAGCAGCTTACAGGCCAGACCAGGGTGGTGCAGGCAAGGCAGGGCGCGGTGGTACTGGCTGGAGCCAACGATGATCTTGGAATTCCCCAGGGCTTTCCGGGGTGGAGCGGGTTGTCCCTCCTATCTTGCTCCTTCTGCACCAGCCGAAGCTGGGAAGCCCTGGGCGGTGCCCACAACCAACTGGCACATTCTGTCTTTCCCAGAGATTGGAGATGGGCTGAGAGGAGTAGGAGAGGTGCCCTGGGGCCCCACACTCAAGATAAGAATAGACGAAGCTAAGGGGAAAGGGTGACGAAGGGGGCCGCACCCCCAGCTGTTGTGCAAGAGGAAAGGCATGTCTTGTGTCAAATTTCAGGGCCAGTGGGGACCATTTTCTGGTCACAGGTCAGCCCCAGCAGGTCTCCTCCCTACTGGCCCCGAAGATCTGAAGTGGGGAAGGTGGAGGAAAGGAAAGGTGGGAAGATGCCCTCACCCCAGTTTACAGACAAGAACACTGGAGGGTCCAGGGCAGGTGGGAGCTAGCTGGGAGCAGACGATGGTGGCTGACTTGCTGCCTCTCTACTGGGTGAAGGAAAGGCCCGATGGGCCCCAGAGGGGAGAGGGCAACCCTTGGGGGCAGGTGGAATTACTGATCTGGAGAATGGGAGGTCTGAGAGTAACAAAGTCTGACAGCAGGCAGGGCAGAGAAGCCGATGCGGGCTCAGACAGGGGTGCGGCAGGTCAGGAGGGGCAGAGTCTGGCTAGGGACTGGACCAGAGGGCAGGGTTGGTCAGGGGGCAAGGCCTCAGGGCCAGAGCAGGTGGCTCACGAGTACTGCCTGGATCCTGCTCGGAGGCCTCCGGGGCTTTCTGGGCGCGGTGTTTACATCCCAGACCCGCCTCCAGGCACTCTCCATCACTCCTGTTTGGACCTGTCAGTCTCTCCCCTCTCCATAAGCCTCTTCCATTTTCATCTCACACTTGACCCTGCCTACGAGTCTCTACTTACAAACTACAGCTTACCCAAACCCAGAGCTTTGGCCCTCTTCTAGCTGTGTCTCGGGAAGGCTGTTCAGGAAGTGTTTCCTGAATTTCTCTGGATCCTGGAACTCAACACCAGCAGAAACACAAGTTCGTGGTGGGCACCCGCCACCCTCACTATGTGGAACTGATAGTTGTGGGGGAGAAGACAGTCAGGGGGAAGGAGCAGACACACCATGGAGACTTTGATATCTGTGATGAGGGAAAGGCTCCATGCATTAAATATGGAGCTAAGAGGCAAGGCATCTCTGAGCTGGGGACTCAGGGAAGGAGGCTGTTGTGATCGGCAGCCATCCCCGACAGACCTGGGCTGTGAAGGAAGGCCTGAGACTGTCACAGGACGCAGTGGGGAGTGGCCCAGGCAGAGTGTGACAAGTTGCTGGGCCTCGCATCTCACACCCTGAGGACCTGGGGGCTTTGTTCTTGGAGCCTCAGGAAGCCTCCAGTAGGCTCCTAGCAGAAGTGTGTGCTACCTGATTTGCTTTGGGGAAACTCGCTCCGGCTGCTATGGGCAGAGTGCATTGGAGAGGTCACCACGTTGTCCCAGGATGCCACTTTGGGGTCATCTGGTTCAGTGATGTTCTTGGACCAGGGCAGGAACGGTAGGAATAGAAAGTGGATGGATTCGGGGAGCAGAATCAACAGGTCTTGGGTGACGAGAATGGGGGAATGCCCAGGCACAGCCTGCATCCACCGAGGGGAAGCTGAGACAGCAGCAGCCTCGGGGAGCAGTGGGAAGAAGGCCCTGAGTTCTGTGGAATAGATGTGGCAAAACAGGTGTGAGATGCCAGTCAAGGTATGGGTGGAGATGGCAGGTAGACAAGTTGTCACAAGGGCTTGGTCACTCAGAGGAAGGGCCCTGGACAGATGGTAGGAGCCCAAGAGTCCCTGTGGCACCAAGGATGTTGGTCTGACCCACAGGCAAGTCCTGGCTCTCATCACAGGGTCAGAAGAGCTGAGTTCAAGTCCACTCCATCACATATTGGCTGGGCCACCTGGACACCCTCCCCGCTACCCACCCTCTCTGAGCGATTTCATCTGCACTTGGGACTTGAGCCATCACAGGGGTGCTCCGGCCTCCTATATCTGCCCCTCCCACCCTCAGCCTCAGACACAAGCCCAGCTCCTCCTGGACAGTGCACCTAGGTGACCTTAGGCACCCTCAAATCCCAGGGACCCAAAACTTGAAACTTGCACAGTCTCTCCCAACGCCAGCCCTGCTCCTATTCCTCCTGTGTCCTCTATCAGGGGTGATGTCAAAACACCCAGAAACTTAGTCAGCACTCCAGGTCAGGTTTCACACATAGAAATCACCTGGAGGTTTTGTATTTTAACAGAAGGTCTAGGGGACCCGAGATTCTGCATTTCTGACAAGCCTCCAGGTGCTGAGGAAGAGTGCAGTTAGAAAGCTGCAGCTTTTCTAGGCTCTTCTCTCTGCTCTTACCTCCCCCTCTGCCTCCTGCGTACTTCCTGAATCTGTCCCCAGTGTTCTTCTCCTACCAGGTCCCATCGTCTCTAACCTAGATCATTACAGCCACCACCTCAACCAGTGTTCCTTGGTTCCTGTTGTTGGTGGGTGTTCCCCAGAGAAACCAAATGTTCCATGATCAGTATGACTTATCCAGTTGTCTTGGCCAAAGTTGACAACAGGGGGAGGGTGGGTCCAGGCCTCCACCCGCTGGCCACGGGCAGGCTGCAGGGTCCAAGGCGCTCCTCACCATGGACGCTGTGCGTGGAGCTGGGGGGTGCCCACAGAGCAGATTCTGGACTGCCAAGATCCAGCCTGGGAAATGGGCTCTAACAGGGTCATCCCATCAATTCCAGAGGACAAGTCCAAAGGTCCTGGGCCAAAGCAAAGGAGAGCCAAGGGTGAAGCCCCACTCCAGAGGGAGGGAGGGAGGCCTTGTCCCACTTACCCAGCGCTCAGTGGTCTCAGAGTTTCACAGTGTGGACTAAAATCCTAGCCCCAGCCTCAGAGATTCGGATTCTGCCTCCCTGGGGGAGCCATTATTTTAAAATTAAAAACAACAAACAAAACCTGCTGGGGGAGCTGCAGAGATGCACCCAAGTTTTAATGCTGTCGCTCTGGGTCACTGCTGTCAATGGCTCCACCTGGCGGCCTTCGGGTGAATTACATCGCGTTCCTAAAAGAAGGCTTCTAGTGCGTCGCCTCTTTAGCCCCAGGATCGGTTTACTACATACAGTACCTCTTCTGATATCTCCAACAACCCTATGCACAAGGGATCCAAATCCTCCTGTCACTAATGGTGAAACAGACCATAGAGCAGAGGTGAGGGCTCCCAAATCACACACCTGGAGGGGAAAAGGGTCAGGGTTAGATTCCAGGTCTTCTGAATCCCAGTGCTGTCATCCATGCCAATGACTTGTACATCTGGCTGGCAGGCAAAGTCACCCAGGGAGCTTTTTCAAACTAGAGGTGAGGACTTCAGGATCAACCACGTACATGCACGTAGTTACTCTCCCTTCCGAGCAAGGGTGCCACAGAGAATAGTCATGGGCAAGGAGACCGTGGCCAGGGCAGAGGCTGGCCCTTGAGCTGGAGTGGGCTCTGAAGACCCCTCCCTGCCAAACTGGGCCTTACCTTGTCAGTTTCTGGATCATTAGGGATGCCTGGGGGTCTCGGGGAAGGGGCGAGGGCTGTGGGGAATACTTGGGAGGCTCAAGGCACCAACCAGAGTTGGGGGGTGGGGTGGCAGAACATAGCATTTTAACCATTGGTATACAAACACACACACACACACACACACACACACACACACATCACATCACATGCATGCGGAGAACAATAGTAATACCATTTCAAAAGCTGGAAAGCAGGCACTGACCCAGCAGAGGGCATTGGCTGGGTATCTATTGTTTTCCCAAGACACTATTAACATGAGAGTAAAGGAATAAAGACCCTATGAGCCCCCAGTACAAAGAAAAGATGGGGGGATGTCAACAGCTAAAGATTTCTGCAGAAGAACAGGGAGTCGGTGAACTGGGCTGCAGCAATATCTCTGAGGTTCCCCAAGGCCACCAGCCCAGAGGGAGTTCAGGTGCCTAGGCCAGGTGCAGCCATTTTCTGCAACCCTGGGCTCCAGGGACAAAGTCAGCCCCGTGGTGATGGCTGCCAGCCAGCAAGCTCTGCCCCCAGTATCCTGGTTGTTTCTTCCCCTATATGTGAACGGAAGAATGAGAGCACTTGAGGAAAGCCAGCTTCCTGAAAGGGAGAGATGGAGAAACAGACCCTGCATGGACTCCCAGAGACACAGGGACAATTCTGGGAATGGGGAAGGGATCAGAAAGGAAAACTTTAATTAGAATCCCCAGAGAGGGGACACCTGGGTGGCTCAGTGAATTAAGTGTCTGACTTTGACTCAGGCCATGATCTCACGGCTTGTGAGTTCAAGACCCACATGGGGCTCTCTCCTGTCAGCATAGAGCCTGCTTTGGATCCTCTGGCTCCCACTCTGCCCCTCCCCTGCTGGTTCTCTCTCTGTCTCTGAATAAATAGATAAACTTAAAGAAGAAAACAAGAAGAATCCTCAGAATGGTTACAGACAATAATGCATGTTTTATTTCCCCCTGAAAGATTTCTGTGACTTACTTTTTCCTCCTAGTGTAATTTTTGACATTTACTCAATGTATGTAAATAAATCAAGCAGTTAATTTTTTCCAAAGTGCCTTTGTATGCCTATCCCATAATTTATTGAATGACACTTAGGTTGATTTTGCCTTGTTTTGGTTTTCCAGTTACAAATAAGCTTAATTGTCCTGTGATTTTGGAAAGTTACTTTGAACCTCTCTCTCTGGGCTTCTGTTTACAGACACTTTCTTGATTTACTCTGCTGTAAATTTTTTTATTATTTATTTATTTGAGAGAGAGAGAGAGAGAGAGAGAGAGAGAGCAGAGCAGAGGCAGAGAGAGAGGAAGACACAGACTCCAAAGTAGGCTCTAGGCTCCAGACTGTCAGCACAGAGCCCAACGCAGGGCTCGAACCCACAAACTGCATGCAGATCGTGATCTGAGCTGAAGTTGGACACTTAACTGACTGAGCCACTCAGGCCCCCGATACTTTTCTATAAAGCAAGGAACTGTGGAACCTAACACAAAGCTTGTAATGAGGATTAAATGCATTCATAAGTGTAAACCAGCAGTGGGTCTCGATCGGGGACAATTTTGCAGTTTTGTATCCAGGGCACATTTGACAATGTCTGGGGATATCTTGGGTCTCCTTCCTTGGGGAAGGAGGCCACAGCTACCACTGGCGTCTGGTGGGTAGAGCACAGGGATGCTGCTAAACGTATCCCACACTGTACAGGATAGCCTTCCACACAAAGAATCACCCAGCCCAAAGTATCAGTAGGGCCAAAGTTGAAAACCTCTAGAAGAGTGCATGTCAGTAAGAAGTCAGTAAATATCAGCTATTTTCTTAAGAGTTGCAGTGAAAATTCTTTTTTCCCTGGGTGGCTCAGTCTATTAGGCATCAAACTTAGGTTCAGGTCATGATCTCACAGTTCGTGAGTTGGAGCCCTGCATCAAGCTCTATGCTGACAGCTCAGAGCCTGGAGGCTGCTTCGGATTCTGTGTCTCCCTCTCCCTCTGCCCCTCCACCATTACGCCCTGTCTGTCTCTCAAAAATAAATAAAACATTAAAAAACAACAGAAAATTCTTTCCATCTTCCATGTGTCAGCATAAAAACCTCTCACAGAAATGATCACAGCCTTCAAATACTCATGGAATGTTTATCAAACTTGTTTTATTCAGCCATAGAGAACATCTCAGTAAATTCCAAAATATAGAAATTATACAGAGCCTTTTCTTACTGTGAAGCAATAATTGAGAAATTAGCTACAAAAGGAGAATTCCTCCCTGCCTCATCCCATCCTCCCACACCTACCAGAATTCCAGAGCCATCTAGAATTTTTAAAATTTCATAAGTAACTATTTTTAAGGAAGAAACATAAAGTATTCATTTATAAAGTGATATCAATGATAATATCATGTTAAAAGCCATTGCATTTAGCCAAAGGAAAACTTACAGAAAAAAAAGCAGAGCCTTAGGAAATTGTATTAAGTTAAAAAAGAAGAAGAACATGAGATATGCAGTTACTTCTAGAAAGAAAATGAAAATAAATACCAACAGAGTAGGAGGAAGAAATTAGTGAACCTAAAGAAATTAATAAAATAGGAAACAAAGGTAGCCCCAATGTATATTTTCTGAATATCAATAAGATAGACAAAACCCTGACAGGTATGTCTTCAAGAGGGGGAAAAATACTAGAAACAAGGCCTGGGTGGCTGAGTCGAATAAGCATAGGACCCTTGGTTTGGGTTCAGGTCATGATCTCACCGTTAGTGGGTTTGAGCCCCACATTGGGCTCTGTGCTGACAGTGTGAGGCCTGCTTGGGATCCTCTCTCTCTCTCTCTCTCTCTCTCTCTCTCTGCTCCTCCTGACTCTCTCTTTGCACATGTGCTCTCTGTCTCTCAAAATAAATAAACAAACATAAAAAACAGCTAGAAACAGAAATAGGTAATCTTAGGAATGAGGAAAAAGTTAAGACCCTTGGTATGTAGAAGGTGAAACACTGTAAGAAAAAATTCTGCCTAAGATAGAGCACTGACTAGGGGCGCCTGGGGGGCTCAGTCAGTTGAATGTCTGACTTCAGCTCAGGTCATGATCTCACGGTCCGTGACTTTGAGCTCTGTGTCTGTGCTGATGGCTCAGAGCCTGGAGCCTGCTTCGGATTCTGGGTCTGTCTCTCTATTCCTCCCCTGCTTGTACTCTCTCTCTCAAAAATAAATAAACATAAAAAAAAAGATACAGTACTGACTATAGCCACCCAAATTCATTCCCATAACCCACTCCCCTTCTGTGAACACTGTGGTGAAAGGGTGAGGACAGGTAAATCAGCCCACAACCAAAAACGGGAGGACAGAGAGGGAAAACAGCAATACAGATTTGGCAGCGGAAAGCAGGTATTGGAGCTGTAACAGACTAAGACTCTAGACAACAGAAACTAATCCAGCAATGGGGAAAGCAGAGGACTGGATCTAAACCTCAGAACACAGGGCCACTGAGTGGCTCAGTCGGTTAAGTGTCTGACTTTGGCTCAGATCATGATCTCACGATCTCACAGTTTGTGAGTCCGAGCCCCACGTCGGGCTCTGTGCTGACAGAGTCTGGAGCCTGCTTCGGATTCTGTACGCCTCTCTCTGCCCCTCTGCCATCACACTTTGTCTCTGTCTCAAAAATAAATAAATATTTTAAAAAGTACGCCTCAGAATCTAGCCCCAGCACCACAACCCAGGCCAGTGGACCCACTGGCAGCAGCGGAGCTACAAAGTCCCAGGCGCCCCCACCCCAGTCTCACTCCACGACCAAGGCATTGGGGATGGTGTTCTATGCCTGTAGCAGGAATGACTGCGGCGAAGCCGTGGCAGGCTCTGGACCCCACTCCACAACCAGGGATTTGCGGGGCCCCTGCAATGGCACACCAAAGCAGCTCTGTCTCCCTGCCCTCTGCCCAGTGGCATTAGGAGACCCAGGCCCAGTGGCTTCGGTTGACCCCCCGCCCCTGCAAACAAGTCACCCAGAAACAGCAGTCAAACCCAGGAAGCTCCTGTCCCCCCAAAGGGTAGCTGGGACTGAGCAGGGGCCCAGAAGCACCAGAAGAACAAAGCCAATGAGAATGGCACAGTAAGGGTTCAGAAAACTAAATCTGTCACCAGAACTAAAGACACAAGTAGATACAACTTACACACTAGACTGCATGACTTCCTGCTGACATCAGAGATTTAACGGGGATTAAGAGTCCTCTCACCCACTAACCACAATATGAAGGATGGTACACAAAATCACTTGTCATTCCCAGAACAAGAAAAACCACAATCCAAGTGAGAGAAGACAGTTGACTGAGACCAATGCTGAGATAAATCAGATGCTGGGAATGTCTGACCAAGACTTTAAAGCAGCCAGCATGAAAAATGACTCAACGATCAACTACAAGTGCTCTTGAAACAAATGAAAAAATAGAAAGTCTCAGCAAAGAAAAAGAGGTTATAAAAAAATCAAATAAAAATTACAGAACTAAAAAATACAATACCCCAAAAGAAAACTCACTGGATATATTTAGTAGAAGACTGGAAATGAAAGCAGATAAAATCAGTGAACTTGAACACTAACAGAGCTTACTCAATCTGAGCAACAGAGAAAAATACAGACTGAAGAAATAATAAGCATAGCCCTGAGGTCCTGTATGATACAGGAATCCTGTTGCAAAACTCCCAGAAGATAAAGAGAAAGAGTGCGGAACTGAAAAGATGCTCATAGAAATAATGCTTGAAATTTTCCCAAATTTGAAGAAAGACATAAACCTACAGATTCAAGAACTGAAAAGAACCCCAAATTATGAAAACCCAAAGAACTCCACACTGAGATACATTATAATTAAATTTTTGAAAACCAAAAACAGAGGAAAAAATCTTAAAAACAGCTGAAGAGAAACAGCGTACTACCCCACAAAGGAACGGTGACTCCATTGACAGTGGATTTCTCATGACATTCTGGGGGCCAGAAGGAAATGTCTCATTTTTCAAGTGCTGAAAATATCAACTCTGAAGGCTACATCTGGTAAAAATTGTCCCTCAGAAATTTAGGGGAAATAAAGACATTCTCACATGAAGAACAACTAAGAGAATTTCTTACTAGCAGACTTATCCTTAAAAAATGGCTATAGTGCCCGGCTGGCTCAGTACTCAGAGCATGTGACTCTTGATCACATGGGTTGTGGGTTCAAGCCCCACATTGGGTGTAGAAATTACTTAAAAAAATAAAATCTTTAGAGGCGCCTGGTGGCTCAGTGGTTAGGCATCTGACTTCGGCTCAGGTCATGACTTCACAGCTCCTGAGTGTGAGACCCACATCCGGCTCTCTGCTGTCAGCATAGAGCCTGCTTCAGATCCTCTGTTCCCCCACTCTCATCCCTGCCCTGCACATGCATGCGTACACATGCTCTCTCTCTCTCTCTCTCAAAAATAATAAATAAATAAAGTCTTTTTCTTTTTTAAAATTTTTTCAATGTTTATTTATTTTTGAGAGACAGAGCATGAGCAGGGGATGGGCAGAAAGAGGGAGACACAGAATCTGAAGCAGGCTCCAGGCTGTGAGCTGCCAGCACAGAGCCCAACACAGGGCTCAAACCCATGAACTGTGAGATTATCACCTGAGCCGAAGTCGGACACTTAACCGACTGAGCCACCCAGGCTCCCCAATAAATAAAGTCTTTTAAAAAAAGGGATGGTTAAAGGACACTCCCCCGCCCTCCAAAAAAAGATGACAGAGGAAACCGAACCCTCGGAAAGGAGTGAAAAACAATAGAATCGGTAAACAGAATAGATAATCCTTCACCTCATGAGTTTTCTTAATCATAGTTTATGACTGAAGCAAAAGTTATAGCACAATCTGATCTACTGCTCAATGTATGTAGAGAAAATACTTAAGAACATTATATTTTAGGGCCTCCTGAGTGGCTCAGTTGGTTAAGCGTCTGACTCTTGGTATTGGCTCAGGTCAAGATCTCCCGGTTTGTGAGTTTGAGCCCCGTGTTGGCTCTGTGGTGACAGCATGCAGCCTGCTTGTGATTCTCTCTCATACTCTCTGTGTCTCTCTGCCCCTCCCCCACTTGCTCTGTCTGTCTCTCTCTCTCTCCCATGAACCATGAGATCATGGTTAAAGACACCATGACCACGTGGGACTTATTTTAGGTATGTGAGGTTGGTTCAATATTTGAAAATCATGAAGGAAAGATTGTGTGAATTTATACAGGAATAGCATTTCTTCTGCCAAACCATTCATGATAAAAAGTCTTAGTGCACCGAATAAAGAAGGATTTGCTTAACTCCAAAAAGAGCATCTACGAAGCCTATTGCTAACTTTCCCTTCAGGGATTGAGAACAAGGCAAGGATGTCTGTTTTCACCAGTCTTATTCAACAGAGCTCTGGAAGTCCTAACCACTGTGACAAAGCAAGAAAAACTGAGAACAAAACAAAACAAAAGAAAACAAAACAAAACAGCATACAGATTGGAAAGGAGGAAATAAAAATGCCTCTACTTGCAGTAGCAGGATTGTCTACATAGAAAATTCCAAAGAATATACAAAAAATCACTTGGAACTCATATGTGAGTTCAGTGATGGTAGAATACAAAATTGCCATGCAAAAATCAATTTTATTCCTATATGCTGACAATAAACAAGTAGAAATCAAAATTTAAAATACCATTTGAGATTGCTTCAAAGCAATGAAATACTTAGGTAAAAATTTAAGAAAACACGCACAAAATTTTATCTGTAGGACAAAATTTACAAAATGATGATGAAAGGAATCAGTGAAGACCTAAATAATTGGGGAGACATACCATGTTCAAGATCTGAAAGATGAAACACAGTAAAGATGTCAATTTTCCCAAATTCCTCTCAAAATTTCAGCAAGGTTCACTTTATAGATATAGAAATGCTTATTAAAATATTTATTATTTTTAATGAGTATTTAAATTTTAAATATTTTTATGGTGGCTCAGTTGATTAAGCATTTGGCTCTTGATGACAGCTTAGGTCACAATCTCGGGGTGGTGATCTTGAGCCCTGAAATGAGCCCCTGCTTGTCATTCTCTTTTTTCTCTGCCTCTCCCCCACACTCAGGCTTTATCAGAATAAATAAACATTTAAAAAATACTTACGATTTATATCAAAAGGGCTCTACAATGGTCAAAACAATTCTTTATTTCTACTTAAAATTTTTTTTAATGTTTATTTATTTTTGAGAGAGACAGTGTGAGTGGGGGAGGGGAAGATTAAGAGACAGACACAAAATCCCAAGCAGGCTTCCGGGTCTGAGCTGTCAGCACAGAGCCTGACGCAGGGCTTGAACCCACGATCTGTGAGATAATAACCTGAGCCAAAGTCTGATGTTTAACTGACTGAGCCACTGAGGCACCCCCCCTGCAGTTCCTTTTATAACTAAAAATGTAGTTATTGTGTGAACCAGCAATTACACTCTTGTGCCTTTATCACAGAATAGCGAAAACTAATTTACACACGGAAACTTGCACGTGAGTGTTCTTGTAACCATATGCATAATAGCCCCAAACTAGAAATGACCTTAACGTCTTTCAACTGATGAATGGAATACTACCCAGTGATGAAAATGATGAAACTATTGATACATGCAACAACTTAAATGAACAGCAAGGAAGCTATGCTAAGCCATCTCAAAGGGAACAAACTGCATAATTCCATCTATATAACATTTGTGAAAAAACCTAATTAGAGGGATGAGGTTAGTGATTGACTGGGGCTGGAGATGGGTTGGGGAGGGGAGGGTGTGGCTGGAAAAGGGCAGCACAAGGGAGTCTCGAGGTATAGTTAAGCTTCTTGATTGTGGTGGAGGTCCCGTGAAGCTACACATGTGACAAAATTGTGCAGCTACATACACATGCATGCACACGCATGTGCATGTAAACTGATGAAATCTGAATAAACACAACAATGATTTGTGCCTATGTCAACCTTCTGTGCCTGATATTGCACTATCAATATCAGGGGAGGTTGGGTGAAGGTTACATGGAACCTCTTTGTGCATTTCCTTGCAATTTCATCTGCATGTATAATTATTTCAAAATTAAAAGCTTTTTCTTTTTAAGGAGGAAAGGAACTCCTATGAAGGAAAATAAACAACGAAAAATTTCCAAATCCTCAAGTCCCAGAAATTGGCATCGGCTACATCTTCAACTGAAAATTATGCTTTTTTTCTAATTGTTAAAGGAAGCTGAAACCAAGAACAGGAGAAAGCACTCAGAAGAAATTAGACCCAGGTCCCCTGCCCCACTCTGCTCAGCCAGGTGCCTGCCCCTCCCGTACTCTGTTTTGGTTTTGATTTTTTTTGTTCTCTCAAGAGAGTAAAGCAGAGGGTTTCTCCATATTTATTCAAATTACTCATCTGTAAGGATGCCGGCAAGTGCAAGGAGGTTGGAAAATTTTGTCTTTATTCTGGAAGAAGAGTTATCCTGTGGTCCCAGTACAATGTACCTCTTTGGCCTCTTTAAAAAGCTTTTAAAAAAAGGAAAGCAGGGTGAGGGTAGATATACAGCAGTCCCAGGTTCTTGCCCATCTGGTTTCCTAGGAACACTGCAGTCTCCCTTCTCCCCAGGTAGAATATGTTATTGGCCAGCCCCCCTGGTAGTCCTTTGTCCGCTGCCCTCTGCAGCTTCATCCTGCCTTCTGGAAGATGTATTTTCTTTCATGATCACATTAGATTTGGAATTAGAGCGCCTGTTCCCGGCTGGTGCAGGCTTGAGAAATTGGGTGTTTCTTTCAGGGCTAAATTTTTATGGAGTTGTGAGCCATACTGGTGGTTCCGCTGGCAATACATTTCCTTCCAAAACCTACTAGGTTTCTAGTTTCTTATTTTATTCATTCCATATAAAAGTACTCATGGCCAAAGATCTTGCCTGGGCACAGTTTTAAAATCTTGAGACTTGAGTCATTTCCTTATTTGCTTCTGTGGTCTGCACATTACCAAATTTCACAACCTCATGAAATTGAGGCCATTTTTTAAATAATCAACTTAGTTGGGAAGACGACGGTCTCTGCCAGTGAGCTGTTGGTTTCTGCATGACAGGGCATCAATCTTATCTCCTGCCAAATACATACCTTGATTCCAGAAGGATTCAGCCTAGAGCTGGTACGGTGTCACTCCACAAAATGCCCAGAAACTAGGCTTCTTCCAGCTTCCATTCTTATTCTGACACCATTGGCCTCATTCTCATGGTCAAAGACAGCAGCTTCCAAGTTGCAGGCATCAGGACAGAAGAAGGGCTAAGGGAAGGAGGCAGCGATAGATGGGGCCTTCCTTGGGGACAGGAAGAAGAGTGCACGTGGCTATCTGGGACACAGAGGGGTAACCTTGCCTCTGATGGTTGTCTGCTCAACAAAATTCATGCTGTTCTTCCATTGTATAGGCTTGTTGCTTCGAAGCACTTGCTCAGCCAGAATCAAGTAAGTTCTTTTCAAGCTTGTGAAATCTTTCCCAAGTCCTTTCTGCATTTGGTGGGGATATGAGACTAGCTCTCACCAGTGGAGTGTGGGAAGGAGTGTTGTGGGGGACTTCAAGCTGAGCTAGTGAAGAAATACACAAGCACAAGCTTTCTCTCCACCTCTGCCCTGTTGACCAGGTGGATACAGAGGTCTCCAAAGCCTATAGCCAGGGTTCTTGGCTTTTTTTTTTTTAATTTACATTTTAGTTAGGGGCGTTTGGGTGGCTCAGTTGGTCAAAAGTCGACTTCAGATCAGGTCATGATCTCACAGGTTTGTGAGATTGAGCCCCACGCTGGGCTCTTTGCCGACAGCTCAGAGACTAGAGCCTGCATCGGATTCTGTGTCTCTCTGCCCCTCCCCTACTCATGCATGCTCTGTCTCTCAAAAATAAATAAATGTGAAAAATAATTTTTAATTAAAAAAATAAATTTTAGTTAGTAAGCATACAGTGCGATGTTGGTTTCAGGAATAGAATGCAGTGATTTATCACTTACATGCAACACCCAGTGCTCATCACAAGTACCCTTCTTAGTACCCCATCACCCAGCTAGCCCATCCCCATCCACCTCCATTTATCAACTGTCAGTTTGTTCTCTATCGTTAACAGTCTCTTGTGGTTTGTTTTCTCTTCTCTTCTCCCCTCACTACCCGTTCTCATGTGTTCATCTGTTTTGTTTCTTAAATCATATCTCACATATGAGTGAAATCATGTTGTCTTCCTCTGACTTATTTTGCTTCTTGGCATTTTTTATATCACGAGCCCTCTTGGTAGTCTGATAAAGTCTATAAACCCCTGGACACCTGGGTTGCTCAGTTGGTTAAGTGTCCAACTTTAGCTCAGGCAGTGATCTTATGGTTCACGGGGTCGTTGTGTGAGTTCGAGCCCCACATCAGGCTCTGTGCTGGCACCTCGGAACCTGGAGCCTGCTTTGGATTCTGTGTCTCCTTCTCTCTCTGCTCCTCCCCTAGTCTCTGTCTCTCTCTCTCTCTCAAGTAAATAAACATTTAAAAAGCTTTTTAAAAAGTCTATACACTCATGTACAGAATATTGTGTTTTAAAAACCATAAAATAGAGGTGCCAGGGTGGCTCAGTCAGTTAAACATCTGACTCTTGATTTCAGCTCAGGTCATGACTTCATGGTTGTCAGACGGAGCCCATGTCAGGCTCCATGCTGGGCGTGAAGCCTGCTTAAGATTCTTTCTCTTGCTTTCCCTCTGCCCCACCCCTCTCAAAAAGTAAATAAAAAGCATAAAATACAATACATAGCAATACAAAGGAAATCAGTTATATAGAAATACAGTTATTCAAATATTCTAAGTATGACATAATATTTATGCATTTAAACAGCATATCAAATAACAAAATCTACTTGTGGGCCTAATAGCTACCACATTTTTAAAGTATAAATGTGTGGGGCACCTGCGTGGCTCAGTCGGTTGAGCGTCCGACTTTGGCTCAGGTCATGATCTCATGGTTTGTGGGTTCGAGCCCCGCATTGGGCTCTGTGCTGACAGCTAGCTCAGAGCCTGGAGCCTGCTTCAGATTCTGTATCTCCCTCTTTCTCTGGCTCTCCCCTGCTTGCACTCTCTCTCTCTCTGTCTCTCAAAAATAAATAAATGTAAAGAAAAAAATTAAAAAAAAATAAAGTATAAATGTGTGAAAATGGTATTTCAAGATATCTTCAACATTTTCTGCTAGGATGATGAAAATGTTTTCGAACAAGGGAGGGGGGCCACTCAACATTGTGAATGTACTAAATACCACTGAAGTGTATACTTTCAAATGGCTAATTTTAAATTATGTGAATTTTGCCCTATCAAAAAAAAATTAATTGGGGTTGGGGGAGATCTCCCCAACGACTATAACAGGATACTGAACTGTCTGGCTGGAGTTTCCACTGGGATAGGCACAAGTACTACTCATAACACTGGGATTGTTACCTAGATCCAAAATGGCAGCAAATTTTCCTATCTGGGTTCACAGCATCCCGTCTTGTGGTCTATGCACAGATCCCTTGGGAGTACATGCCCCCCCCCCCCCCCCGCATAAGAACTCTTATCTTAGGGGATGACAGAGCCACAAGAGGAAGGGGCCCAGGTCCCCGAAACACTGCATGGAAGAAAATCATCTGCTCAAAGGGTTGTTACAAGAGCAAGATATTTTGTATCTGTTTATTAAAGCAGCCAGCATTACCCTAGGTAGTAAGTTCTTACTTCTGATGGAATCATGAGTCAGGTTTCTATTCTAGAAACAGAATAAATTCTAATAAATTCAGAAAGTGACCCACATCAAGTTATACAAAGTTATATACAAGTTATATAAAGACCCTTGGGACTCTGTCACCTCAGTCCCTTCTGATGAAGCCCCGTGGCCCCAACTACCTCTGGAGGGACCCACCTCCAGTCTCCTGCCATGTAACCCATAATAAGCAGCAAAGTTCAAAATATTTTTCAGCCACGGTAGGATCAACGATTAAAATTAATCTCCCCCGTAGGCTTTAAATCAGGCATCCCTAATGGCTGCCCTACATTTGGGTTTTCAGTCTTGGGAGAAAGTACCTCATCCAGTAGGCATATTTGAAGGCGTTTGTGTGTGTTGGTTTGTAGGTTTGTTTGTTTTGTTATTTAAGGCCAAAGCATCATAATCAATTCAAATTTTTAGGAAGTGTGGCTGGGATCGGGCCAGAGAGGAGGAGATAGCCACTTTCTTCTTCATGCCTTTCTGCTGTTTTGTTTCAATCATTTTTTTAAACCATGACCACAAATTACTTTTACAAGGAAAAGGGTGGGGAGGAAGGGGCTGATCTAAAAAAAAAAACCACATGCACTTGAGGCCAGAAATGGATTTGCGGCCTTTCTCTGTTCCCATTATATCTCTAAGGTGAGCCTTCAGGGACAGCATCTGAGCTCTGAAATGGGAGCGCCCCTCTGCCTTCCAATTTCTGCGGCATCAAGGCCCCTTCTCCTCACTGAGCACTGGGAGTGGAACCCGGACTCGATGGATTCCTGGACAAGAAGCTGGCAGGGCGCAGGAGTGTGTGCAGCTCGAGGCTTGATCGAGAGACCTTGGGCCTCTGCTTCTTTCTGCCTTTCTGCATCTACTCCTCTTTCTTCCAGCAACAACATCCTCAGTTTGGGGGTACTCCCCCCCTCAACTCTTTCCATATGTGCTTTAAGTGAGATTGAAGACAATCCGGGTCCAAGAGTGGGCGTGTGGCTTCTTCTTGGCCATTGCCCTGAACATGGCATTTGGTTCAGGGATGGAAATGAGTCAGGCCTGGGATGTCTGTTCATCTGTTGAGAAAGGCTCTCCCCCACTGGCTTTGAACCTGGTAGGAGCTGGCACCCATGGCCCTTGATGATAAAATCAACATGGAGGTGAGCAGAGCTGAGAGTAAAATTAGCTCCCAGATCAAGCCACACCTGAAGCTGGTATATATTTCCTCACCTTTTAAAGTTATTTAAGCCAGCTAATTCCTTTCCTATCTTAAAGCAGTTTAAGTTAGGTTTTCAATCAATTGCAGGCTAAGACAACAGACAAAGGACACTATACGGAGATCTGACTGGGATCAGAAACCTCATCTACTGTACTATGTCCTAGGTGAAGGAAACTGTGGCCTGGAGGCCTGGAGCCCAGAGAAGAGGGCCAGGGTGTATCCCTGTTGTTGGTACTGAGTGGGGATGAGAGATCTTGGTCACCAGTTCTGGTCCCTAGCCAGCAAGTCTCCACCCTGAGAAAAGGCATCAGACTATCAAAGCTGAGTGGCCAGGGTCCATATTTCAGGCTCATGCAGCAACCTCTAGCGTGGCTTTGTGTTTACAGGCTGAAGGTGCGTGGCTCTTGTCCTGCCAGCACTCTGGTCACACAGTGGTTGAGCTGATCTTGCAAATGGACCTTGGAACCTTCTTCATTTGTCACAGCCTCCTGTGAATTTTAGTTATTGGAGTCAGTCTGATCAACCCTGCTCAACTTTGGGGACCCTGACAACTCCAGTCGTTAGACCCATAAAGTTATGGTCCACATCCCAAATTGACCCTGAGCTTGAATTCCAATGCTATAGGCATGTGTGAGAAATAGACACCACACCAACGTCGGTGATCACGGCCAGCACTCTGTTGTCTTCCTTACTCATCCACCCACCCCCTATCCAATACACTTAGTGAGAATCAAATTATAAGTATTTTGTTTGCAAGTTACAGAAGCCCAACTCCTTGAGCAAAAAATGCATTTATTGGACATGTACCTGAGAGGTCATAGGCTAAGAGGAGAAACTACCGAAACTGGGACCTTGGGACCCAGCACCAAGATTCTATGTCATCAAGACAATCTCTCTTTTTTAATGTTTATTCATTCTTGAAAGAGAGACAGAGTGTGAGCAGAAGGCAGAGAGAGCGGGGTGGGGGGGGGTGGACCCAGAATCTGAAGCAGGTTTTAGGGTCCAAGCTGTAAGCACAGAGTCCAATGTGGGGCTCAAACTCAGGAACCATGAGATCATGACCTTAACTGAAGTCAGACTGAGCTGCCCAGGTGCCCCAAGACAACCTCTGTTCATCACTGTGTAATTTCTCTATGTGGTGGGGAAGACACATTGACTGCCACCATTCACACTGTCCTAGCTTAGCATCCCAATGGAGCCAGAATTCTCTTCCTGCCTCCACAAATTAATCCCAGATTGGTCCTGTGTGGGTCACATGCCCATACCTGGACCTGAGGGGCAAGGTTCTAACAGAGGAAGAAACTGGGAAAGCAACCCCAGTCGGTGGCATGGAGGCAACATGAGTCAGACTCACGTGAACAGTTCAGAGCCTGGAAGGAGAGATAACGGCAGCATCGGCTAAGCGCCCTAACAGAGGCAAAGAGGGTGGGGAGCCTGAGGAAGTGACTAGTTCTACCAAGAAAGCCTTCCCAGAGGGGTGAGGTGGAATCTGCTCCCGTTCTCTGGCTGTCCCCAGCCCTCCCTGAGGAATCTCTTCCTCACTCTCAGTACGAGCTGACCAGGGTTAGAGATGGGATTTCGGCTAGGCCAATGAGAGCCTGTCCTGGGGTTTTGCCGGAACGACTAGGAAAGAGGTACTCCATCCAAGTGGTGAAACTGGTACAAGCTCGTAGGAGCAGATGCTAGTGGCCATCTTCCCTACTTGGTCACAAAGCCCAGGTGAGGACACTGGTGTGGAGGAGCAGAGCAGAGGGCAGGGGAGTGAGATCAATTCTTGGTGACATCTTATGAAGCCCAAACTTTTCAGTTACAGGACACTTGAATGCATACATGAACTCTTTCCGCATAAAGCCAACTTAGGTTGCAGTGAGAGGTCCTGCCTCATACGTGGGGCTGTTTGATCTGGAGCCAGAAAGATGAGGCATTTGGTAGGTTTCTCTTCAGAAAGAACAGTAAGCGGGAACCTGGGTGGTTCAGTGGGTTAAGTGTTCAACTCTTGGTTTCAGCTCAGGTCATGATCTATCTCATGGTTTGCGGGTTCAAGCCCCACATTGGGCTCTGCTCTGACAGTGTGAAGCCTGCTTGGGATTCTCTCTCTCCCTCTCTCTCTGCTCCTTCCCCTCTCAAAATAAATAAATAAACTTAAAAATAAACTCAGGAAGTTCCCAGTCAGGGCACCACCATTGGTACTCTCCCTGTGGTAGCTAGCCCCCCAAGATGGCATCAAATAAGCCCATCTTCCCTGTATGTACATGCAGCTCGTGCCTTGCTTATGTCTTCCCTTCTTGAATCTGCACTGGGCATGTGACTGCTTTGACCAATAGAATAGAGAGAATGATATTCCTTAGAAGGCCTGCCAGCTTCCCCTTCCTTCCTCATGGAGCCCTGGGTTGCCAAGTAGGACATCAGGATACCTGCTGGAGGGAGAGGCCACAGAAAAGCAGGAGGAGGATACATTACACAGAGATAGAGGTCTCACTGGGGGACTTCTAAGGTGGCAGACAGCCAATCCCTAGCCACCATCCCAGGAATAGGCATGAGAGACCCCCAGTGAGACCAGTAGAGCTAACTGGGCACCAGAACCATGAGATTACATGAAGTAGTTGTTTCATGCACTGAAGTTTTTGTTATGAACTTCCCTACTCCATACGCACTGTGCCAATTATAAACAGTAGATCCCTCTGAAAAAATCAATTACAAAACAGCAGCCCACTGTCCAGGCTGGAGCACAGGTTGCCAGGGCTCAGTACTCAAGTGGGGGACAGAGACCCAGATAGATGTCAGC
Organism: Suricata suricatta; assembly: GCF_006229205.1. Lineage (NCBI taxonomy): Eukaryota > Metazoa > Chordata > Mammalia > Carnivora > Herpestidae > Suricata > Suricata suricatta. The sequence goes on from NC_043705.1 coordinate 13,986,323, forward strand.
TCCTCAGCCAGGGGATACTGAATAGCAGAGGCTGCAAAACCCCAGTACTTGGTGGTCTGGGGCTGGAGGGTGTGGAGGGATGAGCAGGGTTGAGTCTACACTTGTTTTATCAATACCTTACCCTTGCTGGGCTTTGCTGTTGCCCTACCCTGTCCAGTGTCCTCTGGCACTTGAAGAGGGGGGGTTGTCACTTGATTTCTTGGAAGACAGGTAAGGACCATGCCACCGCCATGCTGGAGAGGCAAGCACGGAACTCAAACAGCTTTTCTCCTTCAATCTTTTCCTTGCTCTTCCACCTCTCCTCTGCCCCAGCAGCAAGCAGCCACCTATTTCCCATGTCCTGTAGCCCAAGACAGCCTTCAGTGCAATGGATGTCTCACTTTGTTGCTATTGTTAATTCCTGGAATAAATTTCACACATTCCTGCGGGGTTGATTTTTCAAGGAGCCAGTGGCCCACCTTAGTTTGCCATGTAGGTCCCTCAGGTCAGGCTCCTGCGCATGCCTCTTTAATGGATTCGTTTGTTGGGCGTCTCTCCCTAGAATTTGAGCTTACTCAGGGCAGGGTGGAGCCTGATTCATCTCTACATCCAGGTTCCAGCACAGGGCTCCAACCACCAGTCAACCAACGTGCACTGATGCCAAGCATCATCAATTAGTCCGGTCCTTTCCCTGCTCATCTTCAATCACCACCTTAACAGCACATCTTGATTTTTGAAGGCAGCCTCGGAACTTGCTGGACTGAATGACCATTAATGGACCGAAACGGGCCATTAACTAATTTTTTCTGCATATTTGAGGCAAGAGGAATCGTGAGGCTGTTCACGATTGAACGTCTCGTCTTTATGCAGATCAAGACACTGGCTAAACTCAAAAGTCCGTGTCTCAACGTGATTGACAGGAAAACGAAGGGGAAAGAGATCCAGGAAAACGAGGGAAGAGAAGAGACAAAAGTGAACAGCCTGAGCCCCCCCCCTCCCAAAAAAAAAGGATAGATGGAAAAACTGAAGATCGTTAAGGAGAGGAGATAGGAAGGACGGAGCAGGAAAGGAAGGAAACAGAGCGGGAAGAAGAGCGGGAGGGCGGGCCTAGGAGCGCGACGGGAGGGCGCACTGCCGTCAAGCGCGGGGGGGCGAGGGGGAGGGGCTTGGGAAGCGGCGAGAAGGGAGCGATCCACCCCGTCGGACACCGAATGGTCGCGCCCAGCGGTGGCGGCCAATGGGAGGCCGGGATGTTGGAGCGGCGGCGGCGGTCGGGGTGCTTGCTGGCTGGGGCACGGCGGCCGCCGCCATGATGCTTGTTTGCTTTCAATGAAAACGAGGGGGGCGCGAAGGAGGAGGCGGCGGCGTCGGTGGCGGCGGCGTCGGCGGCGCGGAGGCGAAGGCGGCAGTGAGCGCAGCGAGGAGAGCGAGGCCGGGGGCCGAGAGGGCGGGAGGGCGTAGTGGCGGCCCGTCGGGGCAGCTGAGTCGGCCGGCTGACGCGGTGGCGCTCGGAGGGGGAACAAAGAGCGGCGGCTGAGGCGGCGGAGGAGCGGCGGCGGCGGCGCTGCAGCAGCGGGCGGGA
>NC_043705.1:13987983-14138528 GCF_006229205.1 Suricata suricatta
GAAGCGCGCGGGGCCTTGGCGCGGGCAACTTGAGTTTTGTGGGTGGCGAGCCCGTAGCTTGGCCGCGCTGGCGGCTGTTTAGCTGGGCCCTTCTCGACGCGCCGCGGTCGTGATCCCGCCCGGCTCCGGGCCACCTCCCGCGCCCTGCCCGGGGGCGGGGGCCGTTGATTGACGGCGGGGGCGGGGGCGCGGGAGAGCGGCGCTTGGGCCCTGGTACCCCGACTCTGGTCATCCCGAGGAGGCGGGTGGGTGTCGGGGACTCTTGGCCAGGATGGGTGGCAACTTTGGCGGGGTGGCTGTGTGGGATTGTGCGCCATGGAGTGTGGAACTTCGCAGTTACCGCAACGCGGGAAACCAACTGTTGACCCCCTATCCCAGAAGTATTTAAGATTCAGTTTAACGCAGATCTGGGGGGAGGGGATGGGAGTGACAATGACCTGGTTGAAGAGGAATTTCGCACAAGATGAAGAGATTTATAGGATGGATCAGAACTCGGAGATGCCCCTAATTCCTTGAAGCGGTTTTCTCCAATAACCCGAACCTCATCCTCCGTTTTATACTTAAACACCCATCGTTACTTTCTTTGGAAACTTTTTCGACTCTTTTCGTCACTCATCTTGTCCTGAGAGCGTGCGAACACCTGTAACCTTTTCTTTAACTGCTACTTCAGATGACAACACTGTGAATAGCCATCTTGCTTGACCTTCCTGGAATTACTGTGTTAAGCTGACGTTGTTGAAATAATGTGCTTGAATTTGAGTTCCTACACTTAACCTGTTTTCTAGGTGGGTTCTCTTGGTCAGTGCTAGTGTGGAATTCCTTGCATTCTTGTGTCTGTAAACTTAATTTTGGAGAGGAAAAGAGGGAATATGAACAAGGGAAAAATAAAATGGCATCTAATAGCACTTTGTGTTTTTCACAATACACTAGGGTTTACCATTCCAAAACAGTTTTGTTGGCTCCAGCAATCGATATGGTCATTGATCAAGAAGCTGTTTTTTTTTTTAAATAGACAATTTTTTTCAATGTTTTTTAAAATTTATTTATTTTAAGAGACAGGGAGAGACAGCGTGAGGAGGGGAGGATGAGAGAGTGACACACACACACAGAATCTGAAGCAGGCTCCAGGCTCTGAGCTAGCTGTCAGCACAGAGACCTACACGGGGCTCCAATCCACTAACTGTGAGATAATGACGTGAGCCCAAGCCAGGCACTTAACGACTGAGCTACCCAGGCGCCCCTGATCAAGAAGTTTTGAAGACTTTTATAACTGCTGTCAAAGTAGTTATGACAGTCTTCAGAATGTGATGACTTTTAAAGTTAATATTGCTTAATATTTTTTGACCAGTGATCTGGCCCAGCCAACCTGCTTTAGGCAAAATATTTGTAAAGCTACTTGTGGAAACTGAGACCTAGAAAGGTTAAAGTGATTTGCCCAAGATACTTATTGTTAAGAGAGAAAGGACCAGGTTTTGTGTGAGTGTGAAAGCACATGAAAGGGTGATGTAATTGCTGGGGAGGGCAGAAGGTATTTTAATGGGAGGAAGTTATTTGGGGTAGAAGTGTTCAGTTCTCAGGTGAAAGAGACACTTAATGAAGTAGTCATAAACAAGGATGGGATAAAAGATATTTTTAAGGAACATTCACTCAAAGTTGATTCTTGCATAGTTTCAGAAGTGTCTTAATCAGTCGTGATGTAGATGAAGAAGCCCTTTTGAATACCTATGGTTTGTAGGGGTTTTCAGGTTTCTTAAATCTTGGTGGCAGATTAAAACTGCAATTATTGGAAAATTTCAGACAATTTTCTCTTGACTAGAAATGAAGTTGGTTATAGAACTTGGTCCTGACTGCAAAGAAAGGCATTGTAGGAATTTGCCTACTGTACCTGTTTAGAAATATGCATTTTGCTCAATGCTTAGACATGCCACTACACTTGTGTTAACCTTCTTATATTCTTTGAAGCATAAACCTTTTTTTTTAAGTTTATTATTTTGATAGAGAATCCCAACCCCCTCCGCTTTGTCAGTGCAGAGCCTGACGTGGGGCTCGAACTCTTGAACTGTGAGATCATAACCTAAGCTGAAACGGAGTTGGATAATTAAGCAACTGAGCCACACAGACGCCCTGAAGCATAAACCTTTTTCATATCGTCGTGCACTGAAAGGGCTTACATATGCAAGGCGTACTGGTGTAGCCGGTCAGCACTGCTCACAGTTGTAGCCGTTGGTCCCTGAGGGGTGAGGGACCACCAACTTTCCTATATGCACACTGATTGGGAAGTTCTGCTTTTAAAAATGCTTATCATTTTGGAAAAGTCCAAATAGGTTCAGCAAGGATACATATTTTAATGCAGAAAAGACTTAGATTTGTGGGCCTGCAGCACTTATTTATGCTTTTTTGTTGTGCATGGAACTCAGTATTAATGTAGGAAAAAGTTCAGATTTCAGTTTTCAAATCCTCAGCTTCCACTTTTGGTGTATATTTTTTTTTCGCCTTGCCTGCTGCTCACTTTCCAAAGGTAGCCATTTTACAGCAAGTGTTACTAAGGAAACACCCTGTGAAATTAAGATATACTAGATAAACTGTAAACTTCCTGTACACAGAGCCTGGCATGTTAAAATACAGTGAAATACACCATATTTTGGTATTTGAACAAGTAATTCAGAGGAGAAGGTTATTTGCATTCAAAATGAGGACCCAGATGTAGGCTGCCTTAACCTTACCCTTCTCTGGCCTTTACCTCTTCGTCATCAGTTTATATTTTCTTTATAAGTTCAGTTAGGTGTCAAGGAATAAAACATGCTGGGCACAGTATTGGACTCTGAGAGTTCAAAAATGAATACTACCTAGTTTTTGCCATGTAGTCTCTATGTATCGTAGGCGTGCACAATGTTATGAGAGAACAGAAGAAAATAAATTTGTGGAAGGCGTGGACCGGTTTGCAGAAAATAACAGCAGAATAGGTGTTTGTCAGACTGGAGAGAGGGGGTCATTTCAAACAAGTGAACGGTAGGTACACTCAGGTGCCAAAAGTTGGGCTAAGACCAATGGTGAGGTGCCAGGGAACAGGAAGAGTGGCCTGCAAAGGTGTGTCCAGCCTAGATTTTGAAGGACCATGCTTGCTCAACTAAAAATGAAGTTTATATTTTTATCCTGTAGCAAAGGAGGGTGCCAAAATATTTTTAGTATGGGAACAAGGTGACTTATAGACCATTTTGGCATCAGTGTGGAGGATTGAGTGGAGGCCCTACATATAAAAAAAAGTCATATTTTAGACACTATGGGGTTACTGACTGAATCTTTTTAACTTGGATATAGTGTCTTTCTGTAGTTCCTTTTGTAATGGACTTGAGGGTTTGCCCAATTGCTCTACAATGCAAGGTAATTTAAAATCCAAATGTCAGGATGTTTTGGAAGAAATTAAAAGCAGTCAAAACAATGAAACCCATAAAATGGTACACTTGAAAATTCAGGCACTGAGAACTTGTTTTTTGAGTTCTGCTTAGGCAGACTGTAGAGCTTAAGCTGGAAAAAACAACCCTCTGCTCACCAGAAGTGGGAGGCACCAGCTTTTAAAGGTTGTGACTATCCTAATAGCCTGTTGGGACATAGGCCATATGTATGTGAAACTTGTAGGAGGGCAGAATTTTCTCTCCTGTAATTTACTGCAATTGGAGTATTGAAATTAAAGTCTCTGAGCTCATCATACAGCTAGTGTTAATTTATGTAGTGAGTTCTGCTGTGAAGCAACATACAGGTTCCCCAGAGTTACCATGGTATGCAAGATCAGGCAGTAAAAACTACAGGCCTTGTGGGGGAAAATGGGATTGGAGCACAACACTCAAAAACCTAGTGACTTATTTTGAAAAAAGGATGAAAATGGTAGCAAAGTTTTACACATGTGAAATGGCTAAGGATCTAAATACTCCAATAAGTGTGGCACTTTACTTTGAAAGACCTCATTTGCTTTTGGAAATGGGCATTAAAGTGTTTGCTGCTTGTTACTGTGAATTGGTAGCAGGCAGGTTATCTGAAATCAAATGGAATGTTATAGTAACACCAGATATGGGTGGGTGGTGGGTGTGGCTCAAATCACACACGGAGAACTGTCAGGGAGAGTAGGTGTTTAAGATGTGTGTGTTTTCTATATTTCTGCACAGCTCAGTTCAGCGGGGTACAGTTGACTTCATTTAGTGCAGTAGATGCAAATGAGAAATGGCATGCAAATGAGAATTTTGTGTTTGCTCAAATTCCCTAATATATTAATCACATTCACATTTCAAACCAAGCAATATAGCAGAACTAATTATACTTGAATACAGTATTTTAAAGTAGTACTGAAACTTGGTTCCAAAAATATCCAAACACCCATATGTCAGGCACCATATATAGACTTGCTATCCTTATGGGGCTTATGGTCTTCTGTCCCAAGTGGGGTTTATAGTGAGACAGATGGACCAGTAAAGCTCTCAACAGGTTATACAGTAATGAGGAGTATACAAAGCATGTGCTAAGGAAGGAACAACTAATTCTGATTTGGAAACTTGATAGAGTCATCTCCTAGGTCTTTGAGCTGAATTTTGAAGGGTGAGTAGGCACTTGCTGGGCTGAGTAGGACTTTTCATGGAGAAGGAATGACATTTGCAAAGTCAAGTTACAAACGACTTTGGCTGTGAAATATACAACACAAGGATGGGGGGACAGGAGGGGTGACCAGAAATAATTTGTGAATAGTCTAAGGCTTTTTCTTAAAGTGTTGGGACTTATGTCTGTGTATACTGGGGATCCACTGAAAGGTTGAGTGGATAGTAGTAGGGCAATTGTGTGTGACATACTTTTTTCAGAAGACACATAGTAAAAACATGGACTGTGGATGAAAGGGGTTAAGAAACTGGGGTCAGAGAGTTCATTTAAGTCCTTGTGAGAGACCAAGGACATCAGCATAGGAGCTGGACAAGAATAGGATAAATTTGAAAGATACCAGAATTTGTGACAGACAAGCAGTGAGTTATAAAAATAGGGAGTTGAGTACCATTCAGAAGTTTTTTAGCTTGGGTAACTTGGAGGAAGAAGAGCAGATTTGGTCAAGGGAATTGGAATAGTTTGCTTTTGATTCTAAGTTTCAGATGCCAGTTGGACATTTAGGTGTGTATGTTCTAGGTATCTGGACCAGAGAGTAGTTGAGAATTTTAAAGACTTGGTCAGTATATAGTTAGTATTGGAAGTTAGGAGATTACTCAGGATGAGTGAGTGTATGGACAAATGCTTTTCACCTTCTTTTAGGGAGGTAGAGTCCCCATTTGAAAATCAGTTGAGAATTACATCCCCTGCTGAAGAGAATGAAAATATGCATACATTTTAGTGTGAAACTTACTCATGAAACACAGGTTAATATAGGACAGAAAGAGGAGAGGACCAGGGGAACCCTTAGGAACAACCATGATTACATTTTGCACAGAAGTGCAATAAAATGGTTAAAAAGGTAGGAGAATAGGAGCGAGTAAAATTACAGATGGCAAGAAAGGTAGGAGTGCTGAGCAAGAGGGAGTTTTCAGTGATGACTAGCGATGGCCGGGTTTAGGGTAGGATGAGTTCTGAGAATGGTTTCATAGGATTTGGCAGTTAGGTGAATGTAAGCAGAGCAAATTTTTCTGGGACCAGGAAGGTAGAAATCAAATTGTAGGTTAGGCTAGGAGCAAATGGGAGGTTAAGGTGGAAAAATGTTACATAATAAGACGCTGTTTGGAAAAGTTTAAAGTGGAAAGAAGGAAAGAGGGTAATAGTTTAAAAAAGAGCACAGGGTTGAGTGAAGGTAGACACCTAAATTAGTTGCCAGCCTTATGTTTTCCTTAAGCCCCAAACTTCGGAAATAAATTTCTACTGTATATTTCAGACTTTTCCCTGATAAATTGGCGGAAATGATGGACTTTTATTGGATCACATATTATATTAGGTCCAGCTACTGAAAGACGAAAATTTACTCTTCATATTCCCTTACTAGGTTTATATTTGTCCTGTGTCCTGTGCTCAATAGTCCACAGTTGAGTTAAATGTTTGATGGACATTTAAATGTAGAATAGTAGCAAAGAAGGCATAGTCATTTTTTTCAAAGTTATTTGCTACAAATATATACCTAACAAAGTAAACATGTGGAGATCTAACAAAACAGAAATTAGGCAGTATTTGTATTTAAAAGGAGTATTACAAGTGATTCTCTGGACACATCTAGCTGTCCCAGATAGATAGATTTTTTTTTAACTAGGCAGATTTTGAGTGGGGGTGATATGGTAAGATAAATGAGAAAGAATATTAGAGGAGCCCTTGCTAGTTAAGACCAAACAGAAACAAAAGATTTATTCAAGTTAAGTAAAAAATATTCCTTGCACGCAGCTTTTTGGGGGGCAATATTTTTTCTTTGTAAGATTGCGTATAATTGTATGCAAACACCACAGCATGATAAAGCAATGTCTGATGAAGCTAACTGCCACGTTTTGTGGACTGAAAACTTCTTTCATAAATTTTCATCTAAAATTGTTGAAAGTGAGAACTGTACTTTATTTGGGACATTTAAAGAATTATCATTTGGTTTCTAATTTTAGGGAGACTAGAGAAGTTCAGACTTAGGGATTTGCAGCCACAGAAAGAAAAAAGGAGCTTTGTTGAGTTCTAATGATGTAATAGGCATCATGCTATACATGTCTTACTTTATTTAATCCTCAGGCCAAAATTTTGATAGGTAGATATCATTTTATAAATGATGAGGAAGCTTTAGCTTTAAAGATGAATGGAAACACATCTTTCTTGATATGGATCTGTCTGACTCTAGTTTGTATTCCTTTTTTTAAATTTTTTTATTTTTTTAGAGAGAGTGCTAAAGTGAACAGGGGAGGGGCAGAGGGAGAGAAAGAGAGAGAGTATCTTAAGCAGGCCTGAGGCAGAGCTCTGTCTCAGGACCGTGACATTGTGACCTGAGTTGAGATCAAGAGTCAGATGCTCAACCAGCTGAGCAATTCAGGGGCCCCTCTAGTTTGTATTAATTTCACTGTACATCCCCCACTTCTGTTCTAACATACTCTCATGGTGGTGTGGCTTGGAAATGGGCCTTTCATACACATTTGATAATAATAGGGAGACCCAATTGCTGTCCCAAATTTATAACCATTTACGTTGGTGGCTGATTGTGTTGATATAATAGAGCTACCTGGCAGATTCTTAATATTTGTGATTCTCTTTTAGATTGTGAATCAAAAACTTCATGAGAGTCCACCTAAGAATACTGTTTATGCTGGCCAAAAATCCAGTTTTAAAGCATTTCATTGTTTTAGGAAAAGGCAGTCATTTATGTGGTCAGAGAGCATTGCATAGTGGAACTCCCATTTCAACAGAGTTGCTTAAGATTTCTTTGTATATCTTCTGAAACCTCACATATTCTAGTTATTAAAGGCTTGATGATTTGTAAGGTCAGCATTTCATGAATAATTTTCTTGTAGGGGAAAAAAGGACTAGTGGTTTAAAACTGATTGCTAGTATAGTAAAACTTCCCAAGTGATTGGATATATGAATTAGCTAGAATGAATGTTGAATGCCCCAAGAGGCCAGAATCCCCACTAAATACTGGTAGCTGGACTATCATGAGTTGTTGTTAGAGAGAGCAGCAAATAGGTTATGGAAAATCTGACAAAAGATAAGAAGGGAGTGAAGAGATTTCCGTTAGCATCCGTCATGTGGTGCTGAAGCTGTAAACTAGACGATTGTTTACAGCTTATCTCATGCTAAGGAGCAGATTTAGGGTTGGTGACCTCCCTCGCCTTGCCTTTTTGATGTTGGTGAGGTTTTGACTTACTGCCCTGCTCATTATTGGGCACTTAGCTTTTGCTGATTAGATGGCAAATCTTATTTGTCTTAGTATGTTGTACTTTGTTTGACTTCAAATATAGGAAATAAAAATCTAACCTATATTTTTATATCTTTATAGTTGTGTTTTGAGTTAATTTCATGGACTGAATGAAATTGCTAGTATTTGAACCATTTTTTTTAATGTTTATTTTTGAGAGAGAGTGCAAGTGAGATAGAGGCAGAGAGAGGGGGACATAGGAACTGATGGGGGGCTCTGCGCTGACAGCAACAAACCTGATCTGGGGCTCAAACTCACAAACTGAACTCACAAACCGTGAGATCATGACCTGAGCTGAAGTCAGATGCTCAACGGAGCCGTGCCCCCGAACCATTTTTGACCTCTTAGATTGGTAGTTTGCTATGGTTGTCGCACAGGAAACTTCTCTCTTTGCTTCACTGACTATATTTTATACTCATTCATGTGTGATCAGGCATATGCACATGGTTAGAGTTGCGTCGTGACAGCATTCTGGTAACAGGCTGTTGCAGGCTGTCTGTTACGGTCTGGGCACTCGATGCAGATGGGTATGCCGATCTTTTCCTGTTGGAGCTTGGTTTTGACTGTTACATCTGCTGTTCAGCTCTATGTTTTGGAGGAATGTTTTACCATAATTTAAAAATCTCTCCTTTGCTGAGGTCTTTTACTGATTGGAAATTTTAGTTAAACCAATTTGGACTGAAATTTATTTTTGTACTACTTGAAAGAGGAAATTGTATATGAGATTTTAGGGGGAGGGGGAGGTGGCTACAGAAATCTTAAGTTCTTAGAAATGTTACTAAGATGTAATTTGTTTTTTTCATTCTTAATCTCTCACAAGTGTACAGTGGAGTTTTCCAGAAGGTAAAAAAATGATGTGTGGCATCTGATTAGATTGACTTCAGAGAAGATATGCGAATCCAGCTGTCTTCTAGTATGTCAGACATTAAAGAGATTTGCAAAAATGCAAGACAGTGTCATTCATCTCACAAAATTTTACTTTGTTTTTGAAAATAGTTCCCTTTCACAAAAATGTTGGTTGTGTTAAAATGGGATGGATGTAAAATATTTAACAAGTTAATACATATTTAAAATTTTCTTAGTTCTGATTTCTAGGATGGCAAATGTTGACAGGTTATAACCCACATAAATGAAAGCACTTCGGGGCTACTTGTGAATTTTTCAGAGTATGTAAGCATCCTGAGATGATAGTGTTTAAGATCTGCTGTCTTCAAGTATTAGGCAGGGTTTGGGAGTAGAGAAGGCAGGTGGGGAGTAGCTTGGAAAGATGATACACCTGCGGAGGAAACTGGAGGGCTCATGGTCTGAGCCACACAAGATTTGAAGAATAAACATGAGGTATTGGCCTTATCAGTGACCGAATTCTAGAGTTATGTGAAGAGCCAGATTGTCCTTGGTTCAAACCCAGCTCTATTAGTTACGAAGCTTATGTGACCTTGGCAGATTATTTAAACCCTTGTGTCTTCATCAAAATAAAATGCAATATTATCTACCTCATGGGTTGCTTTGAGATTTAAATTGAGACTAATAAAAGACTGTATAGTGGTTAGAGCATAGACTTGTGGATCAGACTTGGGTTAAAATCAATAGTTGTGCCGCTAGTATTTCTGTGACTTCGGGCAAGTTACTCGTTCTCTGCACTTTCCCTTCTGTTTGTAAGGAGAATAGTAGTATTTGCTTATAGGAGTCCTGAAGGGTTAGATGAGACCACGTATGTGAAGGGCCTGATAGGCCTGTCACTAGGTGAGTGCTCAGATAACGTTGGTTGTTACTGCCAAGTGCAGAGTGCGGCAGATGGCCAGCATAACAGTCTTGTTGTTACCCCCTTCTGTTTGAGGTTTGCTCTTGTTTTGCTAGGGCATGTCACTAAGATTATGTTTATAGAAGTTAATCTTTAAGTTTGTCCCCTGGATTCTTATCCTAGAACCCGTACTCTCGGTTTTTGGTCCTTTCTGTCTGGTTTTTCTAGATTTTGCTTTCAAGATTAGAAGCCTAGATATTAATTTTTCTTACTGCTGTAAAATAGACACTGCTTCTGTTAGTACATGTGTCTCTTAGAAGATGTTTGCTCTTTTATTTTTTTAAACTATCACAGCTTCTCTCCTTGAATTCTTATAATTATTCACCAAATACTTACTATTTGCCAGGCTCTGAAGAGAAAATATATTAAAAATAGAAGTGTAAGGAGCTGTACTAGAGTGGGTGAGTGAGACCGAAAAAAAAAGTCAGGTAGGGTAAAGATACTATTCTAGAAATATCTTCAAGGTTCGGAAAAGCTCAAAGCAGGGAATGATAAGCTCCTGTGTTTGGGAGGGAGAGGGAAGGACCTTTTTGAAGTTGGCTATCTGATTTGGCATTTGAAGATGACTAGAGTTCCTTAAGGTATCTGGAGGAGAGGGAGAGATGGCATTTCAGGCAGGAGCGATAGCGTGTGGTAAGGCACAGAGGTTTGTGAGAGGTAAGTTGGAATTGGATATGACTCGAGTTGCACACAGGGGCCTGTTTTGTAAATGAGCCTGGGTTTCCTCTTTTAGTTTCAGTTCCTATTTGAGCCTCTTTTGTGTCAGGCACAGCGTCAGTCCATAGGTACAAAGATGAAGGAGATGGGGTTTTAGGACCGTGAGGTAAGTACTTGTGTTTTTAGGAGGTCACTTTGGATAGTGTCTAGGCTGCGTTCGAGTTGGGGCACAGCAGAAGAATGTGGGTCTGACACTGTTGGATTAGCTTATTTCTCAGGGAAGAGCCCTAGGCAGTTGAGGCAGACGGGTGAGAGGAAGAGTTAGGAGGTCAAGTGCACTAGAACTAGGGAATTGGATATGAAGGCTTGAATTGCGTAGGAAAGAGTTAAGGTAGTACTCTCTTGTTTCTGGTTTGGAACACTGGGGTGGGGATCATAGAGGAAGGGCAGGTTGGGAGACCAAGATGACAATTGCACTTTTTAGTGAGATCTTTTTGGTGCCTTTTTTTCCCCCACTGGCTTTTTATTGTGTGTCTCCTATGCAATTCAGAAACCTGTTTTAAGAGATTATCAAGAAATGTAAGATGCTTGCTGTATCTTTGGCTGTTTATAATAGTAGCCTTTAACTCTACAGATCCACAGGTAGGATTTAAGTTTTGCTCTTTAGATAAGGGTAGTCCTCTTGCACTGGTTTTTTATGCTTGGCTTGCTTGCCACAGGGCACTAGTGATAGACAGGGTGATAGTTTTGTCACTAAGGATAGCTCCTGAATGAGGCTTATCATTTGTGTAAACTTTTAATTGGCCATCAATCTGTTAGAAATCTGGATAGAAAAAGAAGACAAATGTGATTGATGACTTTGAGAGTCAGGATAATTGGGGTTTAAAGTGAGACGTAGCACAGTGCCTTAACTGACTTGAAGTTTTAAAACAAGACTTAAGAATGTAGTCCGAGGGAAGTAGCTGATTTTAGTTACAGAGTCACGTGTTTCTCATGTGTAGAATTCAGCTAATACACCTGGAAGAAACAGAAGGTAAGGTACAGGGTATGTTAGGCCGTAATTACTATCATTTTAAAATTCCATAGTATTTTTGTATTTAGAAGAGCATTGAATTATTGTGTTTATGTGACATTTTAAATATCTTATTACATGTCTTGGTAGGAACAGAATACAGGTTAAATTAGTATTGTTATACAAAATTTTTAGTGTACTGGTGAATAAGTTGTTCAGTTGGTATTCATAGGGAGTAATTTTTTTCTTTTTAGTGGCATTCATTTGGTGGCTTGGTGTTTTCGTAATGGGAATAGAAAGAAGATAATGGAGCATATTGAAGGATGGCAGTTGTCTGAAACAAAAGTATTTGATAAAATCTGAAAAGGGAGTATTCTGAATTCTAAACTAAGAAGTTTGATTTGTTTTCTAAGCAGTAGAAAGTTGAGATGGGAGGCAGTGATGGGAGAGAGGCTGCCATAGAATTCCAGTTTTAAAGCTGGTATAGGAACAGAAATCATTCCAGAGGATTTGCCAGTTCTTTACAAAGAATGATTCTTTTTCCTGAATTTTGCAGTGTAATTAGAATGCAACTTTAGGGAATAATTTGAGGGTGTTATGTAGGTTGGTTGTAATCTATAAGACATACATACCAATTATGAGAAATGATTATAATAGTTGATAAAAGGCAAATGAAGTCATAAATTAGAGTAATGTCTATAAAAATAAGAAAGGGTTGTAGTGTGATTACATGGTTGTGAAAGTTTTGTTTGCTCTGCCAGCAGATAAAGCACCAGGGTCATATATTTCTTATTTATTCTTTATTCCTAGCACCTGGCGTAGTACTTGGCACATAGAGGGTGATTAGTAAGTATTTGGTGAAAGAATGATTCTGTAAAGAAAGCTCCCTAAGGAAGCATGGTTCAGATGTACTGAGTTGCTTTGGGATTTCTATGAAAACCTGATTCTGGGTCATGAAGAATGTTTAGACCAGTTCATTAGTGGAATGTGCTGGTAATGCTTCCAAAAGACCCTGGGAGATGCAAACTGTTTGGAGAAAGTGTTTAGTGTGCAGAGGAGGGAGTAGTGAACATGTGCTCTTGTTGGAAAGGGCTTACAGAGGCTCCCACATGTGACTTGGGTTTGCTTGAAGGGCGAGTAGAAGTCTAGGGTGAAGGTTTGTCTTTGGTGAAGGGATTAGCACATATTAAAAGACTACCCCTTAGAAGTAGGTATGCTGTTATAAATTTAGGACTTTATAGGGTGTCATGAGTAAGTAGATGAAGAGGAATGAGAAAATAGTTGGCTAAGTCTAGATAGTAAAGGAATTTGAAATTTGGACTTTAAGTAGGTAGGTGGAAAGGCCCATCTTTGGTTTTTAAGCAGAAGAGTGACATGAACAGGCCTATCTGTCTGGAAGGTAGATATAGAGAAGATTGTTTAATACTTGAAGCTGAGAAATGATGAGGGTCTAAATTAGCTTCAGTAGCGGTGAAACACAGGTTTGAACTGCATGGGTCCATTTATTGTGGATTTTTTACAGTACAGTTCTGTAATTACTTTTTCTGCCTTTCTTTCCTTTAGCTTATTGTAAGAATACAGTATATAATATATATTACATAGAAAATATGTATTAATCAGATGTTCATGTTATCAGTAAGGCTTGCGGTCAGCAGTACGCTGTTAGTGAAGTTTTTGGGAAGTTGGAAGTTACATGTGGATTTTCAACTGTGTTCAAGTGTCAACTGTATATCCTAACTTGCAGCTCTGAGAGGGGCCTGAAAAGTCAGTCAAAAGGGTCTTTCTGCGCCAATGAGTTTCTTTCTGCTTCCCTCCCTTCCTTTCCTTTGCCCCTCTCCTTTTTTTTTTTTCCTCCATGTTTGAGAAAAAAGTAATACACAAAGAATGGAGGAGAAAATGTAAAAACGAAAAGAGATGTTAAATTTAGCATTTTTTTGGTCAGTTGAGGATGGCTGTAACTCAATTTCACTTTCCTTGAAAAAGATCTGGCCAAGGGGTGCCTGGGTGGCTCATTCGGTTAAGCGTCCAACTGAGGCTTGGGTTATTATCTTGCGGTTCATGAGTTTGAGCTCCACATCAGGCTCTGTGCTGATAGCTCAGAGCCTGGAGCCTGCTTTGGATTCTGTGTGTGTGTGTGTCTCTCTCTCTGCCCCTCTCCTGCTCATGCTCTATGTCACTCTCAAAAATAATAAATGTTAAAAAAAAAAGATCTGGCCGATATCATTAAAATATTCAACTTGAGAGTGCCTTTTAGCAAACATTTATTTGTATATGGCCAAAATAACATGATTTCATAATTATTTATTAATATTCAATTTTTTTCTTATTTATTTTTTTAGAGAGCATGAGCAGGGGAGGGACAGAGAGAGAGAATCCCAAAAATCTGTTAGCACAGAGCCGTCTCAACAAACTGCGAGATCATGACCTGGGCTGAAATCAAGAGCTCAACTGACTGAGCCACCCAGGTGCCCCTTATTCATTCATATTTTAAATATGAACTAGGTATTAAATATTTCTCCAGCTGCCTAAAAAATGTCCTTTATTGCTGATTTGTGGATCCTATATAGGGACCATTTATTGCATCTGATTATATAGTCCTTAATTCTCTTCGAATCTAAAATAGTCGGCATTAGCTTGTTGAAGGCAGCAGCCCAGTTATCCTGCAGAAGCTCCTGCATTCTCACTTTGATTGATTTTTTGGTGTCATCTGGCCCGTTCCTCTAGTTCTTCATCAAGATGAACATTGTTGATATGTACTTGGTGTTTGGTCATATCAAGACACTCGTCAGTATCTGGTTCTCCCCCCATTAGTAATGTGAAGATTGAAGAAGCTAACCTTTTATTCCTCCCTTGAACTTTTTCTACCTTGTGATCTCCAAAAACAATTTGGGCGATGGTGTTACCTTAGCATTACACCAGTGCCAATGATTCATCTAATGGTTTTAACACAATTTAGAATCCTTGCCTTAAAAAGGAATTATAAAATGATACTGCTTTTTTTTTTTCTTATTCATTCTTCATCTGTTAGCTGTCATTCTTTTGTAAAGTGGGACTGTTCTTCAAGTGGAGCTGTTTGGTTAACTCTGAAATGCGGTACCTGCTGAAAAGTCAAATACCTAAATCTTTCTCTTTGGTGACCAGTTTTCTTAGTTTAAAAGCTGCCTCAAATGGTGGCTGACTTGTACCTGTGGAACTGGCTTTCCTCCCCCTCCCCGTTGCTTGCTTCTTGCCTTGATTACTGCAGTAGTTTTCTCTGCTGCTGATGTGCCTTTTATAGCGCTGCCAGCTCTATTTTCTGCAGCACTGGTACCCGTGTTATCTACACATCTTTGTTGATTCAGTGTATTTCATTCCATTATACTTATGGTTCTTTTTGCTCAAGTTGTCCACAGTTTTGGCCAGTGAGGACTCCTGTTAACTTCGGTTTTTTGGCACTAAAGGATCTCTCAGGCTTTAAACATTTTATACATTTCCTGCCCCAGACTTGTAATTGTCCATTTTACAAAGAACTTCACTTTCTTGGTATTAGAGATCAAAACTGAGGATGAGGGGTGCTGTTATTCCAGAGATAGCATTGCTTCTGGAACACTCCAGCCCATAGTTAGAAACAGTTTTAAAGTCATTAGTTTAAAATTCTCAAGTCAGTTTTGGTGTTGGTGTTTTCACTTCATTTATAAATGCTTTCTTAGCCTAAAAATCTTGGTTTGTAACATCATTGACATAAATCCTCCTTTGCTTAATCCTAAAATACGAAGTAAAAAATTCAATGTAATGCCAATACTTTGCATCATTCTTTCCACAACTGCGTGATTTCCCCTAGTATGGCTGTAGAGTGACTCATTGAACTGTACACTCTTGTTATGGCCACTCTCAGGTTGTTTGCATTTTTACCATATACTATGAGTAATTTAGAAAAGTACATGGGTTGTATGCTTTGTTAGTAATTGCTTGTCTGAAAATGTCCTTTTGTTTGTCTTCATGCTTGACCATGTGTTTGAGGACAGGTTTTTTAGTTAAGGTAAAGTTCTATAGAGTGAACTGTATAGGCTTTAAATGTAGAGTTTGGGGTTTGATAAATATATATACCAATATAAATTACACCTCATTTAAGATATTGGGTACTTTCATCATTTCCCATTAGGGAAGCCGTTGTTACTGCAAATTCATGTAAATGGAATCTCTTTTGGGTCTTTTTCATACGTATTGATACATATACCAGTATATACCTAATAAACTTGTTCTTCTTTTATTGCTGAGTAGCATTTATATGGATATACCACAATTTGATTATCCTTTCATTGTCGAAGGACATTTGGGTTTTTAGGTTTTGGCAGTTGTGAATAAAGCTCTTATGCAGATTTATATATAAATATATTTTTGTGGAAATACAGTTTTTTTCTCTCTTTGGTAAATACCAAAGCGTAGGTTTATTGAGTTACAGCATTACTCACTTTCTTAGATATAATGTTAATCATCTCTGATTTTTCCATAAAAAAGTATGTTAATTTTTGCCTGCTTTTGCCTTTTGTTTTAGTAGGAATTGTGTGTATGTTGTTGGTGACTTTCCTTTTTTGCCTCAGTTTTGTTCTAGACATGCTAATTTTCAAATACTTTCCCCCCTGTTAGATCTGCGCTCTTTTTATCTCCCTTTGTGTTGTCCCACAGTTGACTTTTGCTTATGAGTGACTTTTTTTAAGCGCGGGAAACAATTTTTTGTGGAATATTGCTTTTTTCTTTTGTATTAGTGATTTTGTATAATCATTGTGCTGTGTGTATTCTACTTAACTTGTGTTTGATAGTGACCACTCTTTTCACTTGCATTTTATGAAGATATGAGGCGGGTGGGTATTTAGGCACTTTTGTTGGCTTTCTCTCACACTGATTTTGAAGGTTAAGTACAGTTGAGGGAGAGGCAGGCTGTAGCACACCTGTTGGCTGTGGGTAGTTATGATTAGTGGAATTTAGCCCCCAGTTGGTGGTTTTTGTAATTACGTTTTCCTTCCCATGGGGAGCATTCAGATACCTGATTGTCCCCAGTTTTGATTGAGTAGAAGTTTGGTTCCTGACAGGAAAAAAACAAAACAAAACAAAACAAAACAGAGGTTCCTTTCCCTTTCTTTATGTTCCTGTCTCTAGCAGCTGTTTCTTTCCACTCCTAGCCTGAGGATGGTTAAAATAGATTTAATATAAGGGTTTCAATTAAGGAGCTGTGAATCTGTTTGGGGCTGTGGGGGTGGGGTATAACTTTCTGCAAGGACCTTTGTATATTCTAGTCTGCTTCTTTAGGTGTTCTTTTCTTCTCTCTCTTTCTACTTTAGATTCTGATAAATCCCTTATAACCCCTCCCTGTGATTCCTGTCCCAGCCTCTTCTCAGCACCATATCCACACACACACACACACACACACAGCATTTCTGGAAATGTTGGGTAGAGAATATGTAGATTCCTAAATTTTCTCCCTATCTAAGTATGGTATGCAGTTAGGTCATTCTTCGTTTAAACACTCCAAGATAATCTTACTAGTTGTGTTATGGTTTGTAACTCTGCTTTGCAATGCTAACTTTCCCATGATGGTTATAGTTCTGTATTTTGAGGCCATTTCTTAAAATGTATTCTCTGTTGGTAAATTATGTCCTGTGTTTCTTTACGGTAAATAATAATTCTTAGATAATGAAAACCTGTTTCTCTGAGATCCAGAATGGGGATGGATTTAATGCTGCCAGAGTTAGTAGTGATGTCTGGCATTGGGTTGGAGGGATAGGGAATTGACTAGTCAGGTGCTACATACCTGCTGTCTCTGGCCTGTTTCTAATTCTTTTGTAATACTTGGCAGTTTTTAAGTCTGTTTTGGAAACAGTTTAGTCTTTTTAGATAAAAATATGGTATGCCACTGCAGATTATTTAGAGATCTGCTTGTTGATTTCAGAGTCTTGGGAAAGATCCTAAATTGCATGCATACTTATATCCTTTTCCCTACCTATGCTATGCTCTGCCAGACTCAAAAAAAAGGAGGGGTAGAGGTGTTCAGTGGGCAGATGTGCTCGTCTTGTTGCTTCTGGAGTTTGTCCACTTTGCCTTTTTTTTTTTTTTTTTTTTTGACAATAGGTGACACAGTGTTAAATTAGTTTCAGGTATACAGTGTAGTGATTGGCCAACTTCTGTGCTATCATACACCCCTCCCCCCTCCCCCTGTACACCCCCCCCCCTTTCCAAATCCTCAGTCTCAGGGATTTGGAAATAAAGATGATCTCCTCACTGCTTTTACTTTTAATGAGCTGTCCCTTAAATTTTAAGACCATCCATCCCACATTATGAAAAATCGAGAAGGGGAGTGTTTGGCTACTTAGGCAGAAATTATGACTCTCTGGAATGACCCTAGGTCTAGTTTTCAGATTTCTTAGTTCTGTGGCACTTCTGTCCATTCTCTGAAGTGGGATGAAACTCTAGACCTTCATCTAACTAAGCTCACATGAAGTTGGTAAATCAGACTTCTGAACTTTCACTAAGAAGTCAAATGATTAATAATAGAACCAAAATACTAACCTTAGCTGGAGAGAGCCAATTTGTTACCATTGTTGAATTGTACTTGGAAAAGCCAGTGAAGTTCAGATGGTTGTTTTAATGTTTTATTTATTTTTGAGAGAGAGAGAGACAGAGCATGAATGGGAGAGAGGCAGAGAGAGAGAGAGGAAGCCACAGTTTCTGAGCTGTCAGCACGGAGCCCGATGTGGGGCTTGAACTCATGAACGGAGAGATCATGACCTGAGCTGGTTGTATTCTCAACCAACTGAACCACGCAGGTACCGCCAGATGTTTGTTTTCTAAGTCTGGTCAGAATCATGGCATTTGGGTGATCTTAAGGGCTGTTCTCATCAAGCCCTGGTAGCCTTACACAACGTTTTATATTTTCTAGGTTATTACTAGAATATTCATATCATTCAAAAAGGGCACTTGCTTTGCCAAATTGTCTTCTGGATGGAATAGGAACAGTTTCTGACTGTATAGCTCTCTGTTAGGGATGTTGTAACAGTCTAAAAACTTCAGACATTTTATTTCTATTCTCAAGAAGTTAACATGTAAGAGAACAGTTTTAGCAATAATACTTAAAAATATAAATGTGCTATTTCTTGTGCAGATGATTGGTCTCATCATTTATATTTTTTAAGCAGCTTTTTAAGATTATTTACCTCCTTCTATGTTTTGATTACTCAGTCAAAGCTCATTTCTGTTTCAAAAATAGCCCCACTTTCCATCAGTTAGGGATGCAGCATAGTATAATGAAAGTTGCTTAATTTTTTCCAGTCTTTTTTTATTGTGGCAAGTATACATAAAATTTATCATCTTAACCATGTTTAAGTGTAGCGTTCAGTAGTATTAAATACATTCATAATGCTGTGCAACAATTACCCCCACCCATCTCTATAATTCTTGTATACAAACTCTGCAACCCATTCAGTAACTTCTCTTCCCCACCCCCTGGCAACTGCCATTCTACTTTCTGTCTCTGTGAGTTTGGTTACCTCATGTAAATGAAATGATATAATATTTGTCTTTTTGTGATTGGCTTATTTCACTTAGAAAGTAGCTTTAACTTTTTACTCAGATGCAATCAAAGCCTGACTGTGCTACTTCCGAGCCTTACAATGCTGGTTAAATTTCTTAAACGTTTTTGGGCTTCAGGTTTCTGTTGGCAAAATGGAGTTAATTCTGACTGCAGGAAGAATAGCAAAGGACTAAGTCTAGTGAGATAAGAGGAAAACCAAGAGAAAAGATATCCTGGAAGCCAACTGAATCAGTCTGTCTACAGGGGAGTGATCATCTATATCGAATACTGATTGTAGGACAAGCAAAAGGAGGTCTAAGAAATGACCGTTGATTGTAACAATATGAAGTCACTGATTTTCTTCTGGCAGTTTTTGGTGGAATATTAAAAGCACATACTGATTTGAATGATTTTAACTGGGGAAAAAGTAGTAGGAGACAGTATATATAACTCCCGAGGATAAATTTTTTTTTTTTTTTGAGAAGAGAATGACGAGAAAAAGTGTAACTGGAGAGGGAAATGGGGTCAGGACTCTTAAATAGAGGAGATAATACCGTGTGTGTGTGTGTATGTGTGTGTGTGTATATATAGATATAGATATATATATATATATATACATATATATATATACTGAAGATAAAGCTCTAGTATAGAGGGGAAAAGTGATGTAGGAGAGAATTGCATAGTAATGTCTTTGAATAGACAAGATGATAGGGCTGGGATTGAGTGTTCAGAGGGTGGGCAATTTATTCTAAATAAGAGTGTAAATGGGTGGGGGTGGGAGTTCATAGAAAAGCCTCTTGTGGTTGTTTTCTGTCTCAGTGAGGAAATGGAAGTAAGGGAAGGTGGAAGGATAAATTTGAAAAGTCATATAGAATGGACTAGGAGAATTTAAAGTATAATTTCCTGGCAGCATAAATAGTCCGTTTGAGGTAAGTGACTGCTGAGTGGCTTGCTCTAAGTTCACATGGTAGTAGGTTTTTCTCTGGCTGTATTTAGCTAGGTATGTATCCAGAGTAGGTGGAGTTGACAAAAGTGAAATGGGCTCATCCAAATGAATAAGGTGAAGTGAGACTCAGAAAAAGAGTTGGGGGGATGTGCCAAGGGTATGAGACTTCATTTCACCTGTTTCAGAATTTATTGATAACAGATAAGGATTAAGGAAATAACCACAAGTGAAATGAACAGTAGTCTTTCAGTATCAACTTATATTTAGTTCTTATTGTCTGATTCTCAAAAATTTTAAACTTGGTTTGTTCAGATTGGACCCAAAGAAGGTGTATATATCGCATTTGCTTGCTGTGCTCTATAAGTTGTATAATTCATGTCAATTTCCTCTCCTCTTTTTTCACGTCCTTTATTTTTGAAGAAATTAGGTCTTTCTCAGGTAGAACTTTCCATATTCTGTATCTGGTTGGCTGTTTTTTTGTGGAGGTATTTACCATTTTCTTAAAATTTTTAGTTGTGGTTAAAATATAACAGTTTGCTGCCTTCACCATTTATAAGTGTACAGTCAGTAGTGCTCAGTATGTTCATATTGTTAGTCTTGTGTTATTTTTTTAATGTTTCTTTATTTTTGAGAGAGTGCGTGGCTGCACAAGTGAGGGAGGGGAAGAGAGAGAGGGAGACACAGAATCAGATGCAGGCTTCAGGCTCTGAGCTGTCAGTGCAGAGCCCTATGTGGGACTCGAACTCAAGATCCACAAGATCATTATTTGAGCCGAAGTTGGATGCTTAACCAACTGAGTTGTCCAGGCGCCCTGAATGTGTTGTTTGTAACATATTCCTCTATCCTCTTCCTTTTGTGCTAGCTGGTACCAGGAGTAGAAGGGTTTAATATAATTCACATTCAATTTATTTTTTATTTTTTAATGTTTTATTTATTTTTGCGAGAGAGAGACAGCATGAGCAGGGGAGGGGCAGCGAGCATGGGGCTCTAACCCACGAACTGTGAGATCATGACCTGAGCCAAAGCTGGATGTTCAACTGACTGAGCCACCAAGGCGCCCCAAATTTTTATTTTATTATTTTTAAACATTTTTAATATGTTTAGATGAGGGGGCAAAATATGTCATGTTGGCTGGCACATGAGTCTAGCCCTAATGATGAGATGAACCGTTGGGCTGACGTCTCATAGCCTAGATATCGATTTGTAATTTTTCACTGGATTCTTTTTTTCACCTAATGCTTTTATTAATCATCAGTGGTCATTACCGTGATTCATTTTTTTTTCATTTTGGGTTGTGAAATAGTGATATTTCTAATTATGTAACTCTTTCTGCATTTATTAGCTGGAATTCTATTAACGTTCTCATATCTAGTTTCAGCCAGAAATGTCGGATAAACACTTAATTCTTTCCCTTCTCCCAATTTTTAGGTGACTGAGTTTTTTTTTTTTAATTGAAGTTTTGAATTCATGCAGTTTGTAATGTCTCATAGCTTTTCCTTTGATGTTCATGTTGTCTTACTTGTGGCCACCGGGAGCTGTCTGCCGTCTTCCACAGTCACAGCATCTTTGCTAGCATCCAGCCTTAGTTTGGTATTTTTCTGATTCTGGACCTGCAGTTCTGTTTGTCCAAGAAGCACCTGGTTCTTTTTAGTGGGAAGTGGTCTTTAGAGATCATAATATGGATGCTTGATTTTAAAAAGATGTTGCTTATTTTCAGTTATTCGGTTCTTCAGGATACTGATTGCTTTTTTTTTTTTTTTTTTAATTCAACAGGAATGCCCAAAGAAAAATACGAGCCTCCTGACCCTAGGAGGATGTACACAATTATGTCCTCTGAAGAAGCAGCAAACGGGAAGAAATCACATTGGGCAGAGCTTGAAATAAGTGGTAAGACATGCATATATAAATATAATGATTTGGAAATGAAGATGGTAGAAAATTAAGCTTTCTAATACTAGTACACAAAAGAGGCAGTGTTGTATTTTACCAGTGCTAATTAACTTAGAAGCGGGAAGGTTCAGTGGAAAGAACATAATTTTGGTCAAAGTTCAAAACTCGTTCATTGCTTAATTCAGTGTCCGTGTCCTTTAAAAAAATGGAAATAATAACAAGGATGAAATGAAAATAACACATGTGAACTGCCTACTACATAATGCTGTTCTTATACTTAATTCTCTGATAAAGTAGTTTTGAGCTCTTGTATTATCAAACTACAGATTTCTAGTGGGGTGGGAAATGCCTGTTCTAAACTAGATCATGCAATAGATTTTTTTTCCTCCTCATTATTTTCATTTGCTTTTCAGTCTGCGTCTCCAAGGATAGCCTTATTTAGAAACACAAAATCTTTAAAGAATTTAAAGCAGATCTCAAAATTCCCTTTTACCTTAATGCAGTCTAGACCTAGTCAAAGAAAGACCCAGAGCCATAGAGATATCCCTGTGATCCCTGCCAGGGGGCCTGCAGCCTTTTTTTTTTTTTTTCTTTTTTTTAATACTTCAAAGGTGGTGAAGGGATATTATTCTCAAGGCAGCCAGTGCTAAAGAGGTTTTGTGTTAATACTGGCCTAATAGGCCTCCTCATAATTTCCTTCCAATCTGTCTTGATTTTTGCCTTCTGAAATAATGAATAACAAGTTTAATCCTCTTTTCCTAACTGCTCTTGATTTTTTTGTCTTTTTAATTTAATGCAGCAAACATACTGAGCATATGCTATATGTAAAATGTCTTGCCAGGTGCTGTACTAGGTATATGAAAGGTACATAGCATGGAAAAAAACAGTCTCTGCATTCTGAAGCTTATGGCATATTAGGGAGTGAGGAGAACGGAGTGCACCAGTATAAATAACTAATAGACAAAATATAATTGCCAAGACTAGGTAGAAAAGTATTTACAGGAAGCAAAAAAGGAAGTCATGATAGTAGTAGTCATCCCTTGTCAGCTCAGAATCTCTGGTGAACCTATTCCGTAAACCAAAACGCTCTCCCTGGGTATCCTCATGAGTCTCTCTTGGTTTCCCTCTCTTAGTTTTTAGAGTGCTCATAGTATGTAAGGGGAGTTCAGTTTCATAGAGTAGGTGTGGTAGATAGAGAGTAAAATTTCTCCTTCTCCTGTAAGATTTGGCTTTCTGGATCAGGGGAGCCCAAAGGGAAATATGCTGTCTGGTTTACCAGTTACCTTCAAAGCCCAGGCAGTCCTCCATTCTTGCTTTTTCCTTTTAATTTCCTCAGGATTGGTATTTAATTTTATTTTTCTCTCTCTCTTTTTTTTTTCAGCCTGTACTGGTGGTTTTTTAATTACAGTGCTTTGCATGTAGGGAAGCTTTCATTTTCTTACAATGCCAGGATAAGCTGAAAAGTACTTTGGTCAGTGATATTATATCTCTGAGGTTAAAAGGATTCTCCTCCACTCTTCCCTCCCTCTACCTTATGTTTGGAACTACTTGGCAATTTTGAATCACTGTTTTCGGCTTACTCTGAGCCTTGGTAAGAAATCTGTATACAAGATAGGAAGGAAGAAGGGATTCCTCTGAAGTAACTTTCTTAACAAATAGTCTTATCTTTGTATACCGAGTATCATGGGGGATAAACTGTTGGTTGAAATTGGTCTGTGGAATAGGAGCTTGTAATAAAGTCACTATCAGAAAGGTCACTTTTTATCTTAGCCAGTCTTGATAACTGGCTTGCGTACATAAGCTCCCACACGTAGAAATAGTCAAGGCTGAATTCAGTTCATTCAAAGATAGTTTGTTTATGCTCCAGTTCCTTAAGATTCTGTGATGCAGTGTTCTAGGGACCTGAGGTCATTGAGTCCTGGACCCACTTCATATGCTCCTCTGGTTCCAGGGGGATGGGTGGTGAGGGGTTTTTTTTTTGCCATTTAGTAGTAACCAGATAAGCCAAAAACTATTCATCATTTACTTCTTAAAGAAAACCTTTTTTAAATTATAAAATGAAACACAGATAAAGAAAACCACACAGATGAATCTATTAATGGTTTACTATAAGGCCAAAAACCTTGTGACCATAACCAGTCTCCAGGTCAAGAATTAGAACTTTTTCAGCTACCCCAGCTCCCTTTCCATTTCCACAGCCAATCATAACCACCTCTCTGTTCTCAAAAGTAACATTACTTTCTTTTAATCATTTCCTGTGTTTCTTTATAGTCTTATTTTTTTTAAGGGTGTTTTTTACTTTTTTTTTTTACATTTTATTTTTGAGAGAGCGTGAACAGGGGAGGGGCAGAGAGAGAAAGAGACATAGAATCCGAAGCAGGCTCCGACGCGGGGCTTGAACCCACGAACTGGGAGATCATGACCTGAGCAGAAGTCAGATGCTCAACCAACTGAGACACCCAGGCGCCCCTCTTTATAGTTTTAATAGTAAATTATGTGTATCTAAGCAAAGTAGTGAAACTCTTAATTCTGTCATCTTTTTCATTAAGTGAGCTACATCTACAAAGATGTGCTTTCCCTCACTTACTGATGAATTAGAAAAGAATGTTTATTTCTTTCCTTTTATTTACCAGTTTTCAAGATAAACTATCATCCTTTGAGGGTAACTAATCAGGTTTTTTTAAAGTGCCATTAACTACTATATCTAAACATTTGAGTTTCAAACTATGTTGTGGGTTGTGATTATTTTATTTTGATGCTTAAATTGCCCTGTTGTTGGCTAATTGGAGAGCTTCTTAAAGGATTTCTGTTTTTGATACAACCCTAACCGCCTTTGGTAGCTTCCTTGCTTTTTGAAAGAATAAGATTTTCTTGACTCACCTTGTGTATTTCCTGCCTCAAACCGGGAAATTTATAATATTTTCTAAGAAATCTTTTTTTTTTTTAAAGTGGGAAATGATATTTCAAGACCAAAATATCTGTTGCTAGGGACACTTGTTGCTATTGGGTTGGACATCGTTTCCAGGTCTTTTCACTGGAAAGAGCTGTGAAATAAGACTATGTATCATATCTGTATAGTCATACATATTTATGATTGAAAGATATATAAAATACATTACATACATACTTAGGATAAAATGTTTTAAAATATTTAAAATACATTTGTATACTTTCAGTTAAAATGTTTTATAAAAATATATTGAGATTTTTGATTCAGATTCAGAATAACAGGGATTTTAGTTAACCTTTTCTGTAATTACATGTGTATCTCCTTTAATACTGAGTGTCCTAGTTCTCAGGGATGGGGGATGATGGAATTTGAATATGCTGTGGTTACTTACTTGGTTTATCCCATATTACATTGCAGTCTCAGAATAATAGTACTAAAAATACTACCACTGATGAGTCCTGAAAGCAGGTAAAACTGCTTGGAATATTATCCTCATTCCCCACCTCACTCCCATTAAATAGTTGTCCTCTATCTACTCTAAAGAGTATGTAGTCCTTACATACTATCAGCCTTTCAATTTCATCTGCGTAACTCCCCATTTAGACGTTGTTTTGTATGTAAGTATGTATTCAGTGCCTCCCACTAATTCATTGATCTCTAATCATTTCAGTTTTCTGGAAGCTTGTTCTCTACATGTTTCTTAGAAAGGGCTCAATGGGAGCAGTATTCTCTGAGTTTCTTGCATGTTGATAACAGTTTGTGTCCTTTATATTTGAAAGTCAGTTTGGCTGAATATAAAATTGGTGGCTCATATTTTTCCCTTAAGTATTTTATGTATGTTGCCTCAGTTTTGCAATAGATTTATGCCAGTATAATTTTTCTTTCTCTTATTAGTTAGGTGTTCTTTTTGCCTAGCTGCCCCAAAGGATTTTTTGTTTTTTACCTGTAAATTTACTGGAATATATCTTGGTGTTTGTTGTTCTATCTTGATATTCTAGGTACAGTATATAAAGAAAAAAATTTTCAAATTACACATGTTTTGAAAGAAACCCATTTCAGGATAGTTTGGATAATATTTTTTATTCCAATTCCTTTGTGTTTTTTCAGAGATTTATTCTCTGAATTTGCATATTTGTCTCTTGAATCATTTTTAAAATTTTTTTTAAAAAGTAAGGTATAATTGGGGAGCCTGGATGGCTCAGTGGGTTAGGTGTCTGACTTCAGCTCAAGTCATGATCTCACGGTTTGTGAGTTCGAGCCCCGCATCAGGCGCTGTGCTGACAGCTCAGAGCCTGGAGCCTGCTTTGCATTCTGTGTCTCCCTTTCTCTCTGGCCCTCCCCAGCTCACACTCTGTCTCTCTCTCAAAAATAAATAAATGTTAAAAAAATTAAGGTATAGTTTACTGTGAAATAAAAAAATACAGAAAAACTCAGTTTTTTGGTGTACAGTTTTTAAAATAAATACACACAGTTGTGTAACCACTACCACGAGCTTTATCACCTCTAAAGAACTTCCCCATGCACCTTTTTAAGGCAAATCCTTCCTTGACCTCCAGCCCCTGGCAGCCAATGATCTTGTTTTTTGTGTTTTTTTGTTTGTTTTTTGAAATGACTATATTTAGAGCAGTTTTAGGTTCACATCAAATTTGACAAAGTATAGTGCATGACTCCCTCCACCCACTCACTATCAACATCCTCTACCAGATTGGTGCATTTATTATAGTTGATGAACACATGATCACCCAAAAGTCCACACTTTACATTAGGGTCACTCTTGGTGTTGTACGTTTCATGGGTCTGGACAAATATATAATGGCATGAATCCACTACTGTAAGCAATAGAGTATGTTCACTGCTCTAAAAGACCTCGGTGTTCTGCCAGTTCATCCTCCTTCCCTGTCCCTGAACCCCTGGCAGTCAGTGATCTTTTTATAGTCTCTATAGTTTTGCCTTTTCCAGAATGTCACATAGTTGGAATCATGTAGTATGTATGTAGCCTTATTCACATAGTTGAAATTTTGTAGTATGAATGTAACCTTAAAGATTTGTTTCTTTCACTTAATAATATGCATTTAAGTTCCTCCATGTCTTTTCATGGCTTGATAGTTCATTCTTTTTAGTGCTAAATAATATTCCATTGTCTGGATGTACTACAGTTTATTTATCCATTCATCTACTGAAGGACATCTTTGTTGTTCGAGGTTTTGGCAGTTATGAATAAAGCTGCTATAAACATCCATGTGCAGGTTTTTGTGTGGATATAAGTTTTCAACTTCTTTGGGTAAATGCCAGGGAGTGCAATTGCTGGATCATATGGTAAGAATATGTTTAGTTTTGTAAGAAACGACATATGATTAAGAGCATCTTTTCATATGCTTATATATTATCTGCATATTTACTTTCATAAGGTGTTCATATCTTTTGCCCATTAAAAATTTTTTTACTGTTTATTTTTGACAGAAAGAGAGAGCACTAGTCAGGAGAGAGGCAGAGAGAGGGAGATAGAGGATCTGAAGTGGGCCCCGAATTCATCAACCAGGAGATCATGACCTGAGGCAAAGTTTGATGTTTTACTATCTGAGCCACCTAGGGGCCCCTCTTTTGCCCAGTTTTAAATTGAGTTGTTTTGTTATTATTGAGTTTTAAGAGTTCTTTGTATTTTGATTGACAGTCCTTTACCAGGTAGGTCTTTGCAAATATTGTCTCCCAGTCTATGGCCTGTTTTCTCATTTTCCTGATTGTGGCTTTCACAGAGCAGAATTTATTAATTCTAATGAAGTCCAGCTTATTATTTCTTTCAATGGATTATGCTTTTGGTATTACAGCTAAAAAGTCATTGTAAACCCAAATAACAGTAGATTTTCTTCTTTGCTGTGTTTTTAGGATTTTTATGGTTTTGTGTTTTACATTTAAGTCTGTGATCCATTTTGAGTTCACTTTTATAAAGAGTCTAAGGTATCTCTTTTTTCTTTCTTTTCTTTTCTTTTTTTTTTTTTCTTTTGCTTGTCGATGTCCAGTTATTCCAGCGCATCTGTTGGAAAAACTTTTCTCCATTGTATTGCCTTTGTTTTTTGTCAAAGATCAGTTGACCGTATAGGTGTAGTGCAGTTCTGTTGATCTGTCTATTCTTTTGCCAGTACGCACTGTCTTTATGACTGGAGCTTTATGGTAAGTCTTGAAGGCAGCTAGCATCAGTCCTCCAGCTTTGTTCTCCTTCAATTTTGTGTTGGCTATTCTGTGATCTTTTGCGTCTGCATATAAGGCTTTAAAATTAGTTTGTCAGTATCCACAGACCTACTTGCTGGACTTCCAGTTGAGATTGCATTGAATCTATAGGTCAAGTTGAGAAGAGCTGACATCTTGATTATATTTAGTCTTCCTATCCCTGAATGTGGAATATCTATCCATTTATTTAGTTCTTTGATTTCTTTATTAAGTTTTAGTTTTCCTCTACGGGTCATGTGTATATTTTGTTAGATCTGTACATGAGTACGGTAAAACCTTTGATTGTAGTTAACTTGTTCTGCGAGTGTTCTGTGAGACAAGCAAATCATTTCTAATAAATTTTAACTTGATAAGTGAGCAGTGACTTGCAGTTTGAGTCGTACGTGATGCCAAATGTCACATGATAACAACTGAGCCAGTGGTTCTTGAAATTTGCTTTGATATATGGGTGCTGTGGATTATAAGCATGTTTCTGGAACAAATTATGCTCACAAATCAAGGTTTTACTGTATTTCATTTTTGGGGTACTGATGGTATGGTTTTTTTAGTGTCAAATTCCAATTGTTTATTGCTGGTATATAAGAAAACAATTGATTTTGAACCTTTACTTTTTCATTTATTTGTGCTTTTTAAAAATTTCCTTCTTTGTAAAAGCATACTTTGTTTGGTATTCATCATTAAGTTCTTGGTAATTTAGTTTTGTTTTGTTTTTTTACTGAGTTTTTCTAACTTATGTTCCTTTAAAATTTCTTAATGCCAAATTTTTAGCTCAGTTTGAAATTGTAAGTAATCGTTTTGGGGGCATATTTGTGGTATGCTTTCCTTTTCCGTAGGGAGTTATTCTGGTAACTTTTAAAAATACCTATAGCTTCTATGAGATTTGACCATATAACTTTTCTGTTCATTTTTATTTAAACTTCATATTTCTGAAGTTTTAGAAGATGTGATTCAGGATTGTTTTTCTAACTTTAGAGCTTCCTCTTCTGGTTTTCGCAGAGTGAAACTTTCTGATTCTGTTTCCTGCTCTCATTTTTATCTAGACCTTTTTTCCCCCTTCATCTCTTTTATGCCCATCTCACTAAATTTTAATTATATTTTTAGAGGGTTTCTCCTCCCCTCCTCAGTGAGGGATCTCAGTTGGCCAGTTTGTGGAGTTCCCGGGTCCAGATTGCTTTTAGACTTATCGTGGACACTTTGCTCTCATACTTGAGTTGCACTAAACTCCTCCTGGATGCAGTGATGTTCTCAGATGGGTGCTTCCAGTGGATACTAGCCGGTTTCTCTCTTTTCAGTTCTTTTAGTTGGGCTTAAATCTGTTGTCATGTGATTTAGTTCCATTTTCTAACCTTCTTTTTTTGTTGCCTTTTCTTTTTCCTTTTGGATTAACTTAGTATTTTTTTGTAAAATTGCATTTTATCTCTTTGTTGACTACTTAGCTATAATTCTTTGTTTAAAAATGTCTAATTCTTTTGAGTTAATAATATAAAGTATATCAAGTTATATTATATTCTATTATTTTATATTTAGTATAAGAGTCTTTAACAGTCTACTTATTTCTTTTCTCCTGTTGTTTGTGCTGTTGCTATCATCTATTTTCCTTATACGTTTATAAATCTCACAATATATTCTTATTTTTGCTTTAAACAGTGAAGTGTTAGGAAAAGTTGTTATTATTTATCCATGCACTTACTATTTCCAGTGTTCTTGATTCCTTTGTGTATAGGCAGGTTTTTTCTGTTCTCATTTTCCTTCTTATTGAAAAACTTACCTTAATATTTCTTGTGGTAGAGGTGTGCTGTTTCATATTTGAAAAGTCTTATTATTTTTTGTAAGATAATTTTTCCGGGTATAGAATTCTGGGTTAACAGTTTTCATTTTGAAGTACTATAAAGACCCTGTTCCATTTTCTTGCTTGCATTGTTTTTGATGAGTAGTCTGTTTGCATTGTTTTTGATGAGTAGTAATCCTTGTTTCTTTTAGGTATGTCCCTTTTCTTTGGGTGCTTTAAGATTTTTTTTCTTTATTACTGGTTTTAAGCAATGTGATTATGATGTACCTTGGTGTCTTTTTTTTTTCCCCCCTTGTACTTAGGGCATGTTGAACCTCTTGGATCTGTAGGTTTATAGTTTTCAGAAAATTTGAAAGAGTTTAGGCCACTCCTCAAGTAATTTTTTATATTCTCCCCTCTCCTACCCACCTCTTTTGGAATACAATTACAATAAAACCTTGGTTTGCAAGCATAGTTCTTTCCAGAAACATTCTTGTAATCCAGAGCACTTGTCTATCAAAGCAAATTTCCACCTAAGAAGTAATGGAAACTCAGATGATTTGTTCCACAACTAAAAATAATGCCTATAAAATTAATTGCAGTACTGTAATGTAATACAAAATAATAAAGAAGATACAAAGAAAAATAAGCAAATTAACTTGCACTTACCTTTGAAGACCTTCGTGGCTGGCGTGAGAGAGAAGAGGAAGGTTATTGTGTAGGACAACTTCCAGTGTCCCTAATGGAATCACTGCTATCTATTGGTTCAGTGGAATCTTTTTCTTTTGGTGCAACTTTAACAAGGAACCTATCCAGTGACACTTGCTTTTGTCCCCTCTTCAGGATTTCTCAGAAATGTATTATGAAACATTCATCTCTTGCACTGCTACAGTCTTATTCAGGTCATGCTTTTTGACAAAATTTGCACTGTTTCCCACATTTTACACATCTCCCTAATCTCATTTGAAGTGAGGGATTTCTCCGCCTTTTTCTCCTCCCTCTCTACAGATGAGATGCAGATGTAGACTTCTTATAAAATCAGTTTCGGCCACCCTCATACCTTGTTTGTACTTCTCGATGATTTCCTTCTATGTAATCAACTCCTTCTTACCCCCTTTCTTTTCAGCCTTTTTCTGCATGGGAGCCATTGTATATGCTCACACAGATGTTGACTACAGTACAGTATTAATTAAACTCTTGTGATATACTGTATTTAATGCAACTGGCAGTTAAGAAGGCAGAGGAATGAGTCTCTGCAGGCAGCCTGACCTAGAAAGGAGCAAAGCTTTCCTAAGCTTATTCTTGCGTGGAAAAGTAAAGAACTGTCCATAGGTGCTTTGAAGTGACAAAAATTCCCTAGTGCCAGTTGTGGGCATCTTCCAACATTTTGAAAAAAAATACTGATTTCTGCCAACACCATGGCCTGAGACCAACCATCTGAGCATGGGAGATGATCACCCACAATCCTACAATGAGAGAGAGAGAGAGAGAGAGAGAGAGAGAGAGAGAGAGAGGAAGGAGAATTAGACTCAGTTGTGATCATGTGACATTCAATGTCACGTACTACTCATATTGCAAGACATTACTTGTTTATCAAGTTAAAATTTATTAGAAATGTTTGCTTGTCTTGTGGACACTCGCAGAACAAGTTACTCGCCATCCAAGGTTTTACTGTACTTGGATCCTGAAGTTGGCTTGTAGCTCACTAATCCTGTTTATAATTTGTTCCTTTTTCTTTTAGACAGTTTTTATTGTTGTGTCTTTAATTTCATTAATCTTTACAATATCTAATTTGCTGTTAATTTCATTCAATTATAGTGTATAACTCTGTATTAATAATGTACTGGTGTCTTTACTTAACATTTTGCCTCTACCTTTTTGAGGGTATGTAATATAGTTATAATAACTTAATGTCCTTATTTGCTAATTCCCACCTGTCAATGATTACTGTCCTGTGCTGCTTGATGTCTAATGGCTGAAACTCAATTTTACGTATATTTGTTTGCTCTTTAATTGTTTTACGTGGGAGGGCAAATCTAGTATATGTCACTCTTGCTTAAAGTGCAAGTCCATCATAAGGGGGTTTTTTTTGTTTGTTTTTGTTTTTGTTTTTTTTTTTTGGTGTTTGTTTATTTTTGAGACAGTGCAATCAGGAGAGAGGCAGAGGAGGACAGAAGATCCAAAGTGGGCTCTGCGCTGACAGGCTGACATCAGCAAGTCTGATGTGGGGCTCAAACCCACGAACTGCAAGTTCATGACCTGAGCCAAAGTTGGTAGCTCAACTGACTGAGCCACCCAGGTGGCTCATCATAGTTTTTTTGAAGATTGTGTCTGATACTCCAGTATCTGAATCTCCTGGGAGTTCTGTTTTATTGTTTCTCTTTTTCTGTTGGTTTTCAATACTTTGATAATTTTCTTTCTTTAAGAGAGAGGGAGAGTGTGCCTGTGCACGCAAGCAGGGGAGGGGCAGAGGGAGAGAGACTTTTAAGCAGGTGCCACGTGGATCCTGCTGCAGAGCCTGAGCCAAAATGAAGAGTCAGTTAATTGACTGAGCCACCCAGTCACCCCACTTTTTCATTGAGTGCTGGAAATTGTATGAAATGGCCCAATCATTTGATGGTCTGGAGGGTTTTCTTTTTCTTTAGGAGTGTATTTACTTTTGTCCTTGGCAGTTAGTTACGGTAGGAGCAGCTGGCCATAATCTAATCAGAGAATCATCTCATTTTGTGTGGTATTCATTAGGTTGGCTTATTGCAGGTCACACTTAATACATTTATAGACCTCCCCCCCCCAAGTTTATTTATTTATTTATGTTTGAGAGAAAGAGCATGAGCAGGAGAGGGGCAGAAAGAGAGAGGGAGAGAGAGAATCCCAGGTAGGCTCTGCACTGCCAGCAAGGAACCCTGTGCGGGCCTTGAACTCACAAACCAGGAGATCATGACCTGAGCTGAAATCCAGAGTCCAGACCCTTAACCAACTGAGCCATCCAGGTGTGCCTCCCATTTATAGACCCTAAGTAGAATCTTGACGGTTTAGCAGGGTCCTGTGATGGTTTCCGATTTTCTGTATTGTTTCCCCAGTGGTGGAAGAGAGATTAGAGCTTTGCTTTTAGCACCTCAGCCTTTCTGTTTTCACCTCATCTACATGCCTTAGCTTCTTGGGATTCTGCATATTTTGCCAGAGGTAATGTGAGATCTGTTCTGCCTGATACTTCTCTTCTAAGCTCTTTGTCTATCATCTCTTTGCTGCCTGATAGTTCTCTGGTACTTTCAAATTCATTTTTTTGTTTTGTACCCTATTTTCATCTAGTTTTTCTTTCCTTCAGTAGAATGGTTGGTCAACAAATTATTTTATTGTTATAGAAAGCTGAAATTCAGATATTTACAAATTTTTAAATTCTACCTAAAGAATCTGCAGATACCAAACAACTTTCGTGTTCCTCTTGTTCTCCCATTGTGTGGTGGCAGCACTGTGACTGCCTGCTTTTCAGGTACATCTGTAGCCCAGAACAGCTACTTGTTCCAGGCCCTTGAGGTGGCAGTGTGGGTAGGTAGAGAGATACTGACCAGAGCCACACTCAGGAACTGAACTTAGGTCTGGATCCCTTGGTAGTCTTTTTTTTTTTTAACTTTCAATACTGCATGTGTCTCTAGGAGGTAGCCCTGGTCTGGCCTTTTCACTTTGTATACTTCGGGAAGCCTGTGACTCAGGACTCCACTTCTAGGAATCTGTCCAGACTCCCGATTAGGGAGATAGCTCCAGTCCTAGATATCATGCTCTGGCGACTTAAGTGTGTGCTGACTCACCACTGCCACCATCTGCCCTGGGCCTTTCCTCCTCATTCTTCAAGCCCACAGTACAGCTGGCATGTTGGGTGATGTTTCTCGATAGATTTCTGGCCAAGGATATATATGGTTCAGAAGTATTGTTGCTATAGTTCTGGTGATCCGGATTTTCTTCTCAGTCTTTGGCTTTTTGAAACCTCATTTGGGAACTTAACGTGTATTCAGTTGCACCTTTAAGGATATCTGCTTTGCTATGCTTCCTGCTCTGGAGAAGAAATGGCACAAGTGCCTTCAGTTTGGCAAAACCAAGGTTGAGATTTTTTTATCCACTCGTGCTCCTTGACATTGGCCACGTGCTCCTGCTCCTGCTGAGGCAGCCACTAGAACTGGCAGATGGCGGCCGGCTAGGGCAGCATCCCAGACTGTTGCCACAGCATGTCCTCTAGCACCTTGGCCTACAGGGCACCCATGAGAGTGGGTGCAGGTGCCATCCATGGTGGAGGGCAGTGGGCCTCCATGGTAGTCTTTAAATGACCTGATTTATAAATCAGGTGCCTTTAGCTACAAGGCTACATGTTAACTTTTTCTGGTTTGTGGCATTTTCTGGCATTTTGAAGGCTTCAGTTGAGTTTGAGTCTAGTTTAAGTAAGCTCTCTTCATGTTTCTCCATGGAGAGTAGTAGACCATGCCTCTCAAATTCTGGATCAGGTTCTTCTGATTATTATTATTATTTTTTTTAATGTTTGTTTATTTTTGAAAGAGAAAAGCACACAAGGAAGGGGCAGAGAGTGGTGGGGACAGAGGATCCAAAGTGGGCTCTGCATTGACAGCAGAGAGTCTGACATGGGGCTTGAACTCACAAACCATGAGATCATGACCTGAGCCAAAGTCAGATGCTTAATTGACTAAGCCACCTAGGCATCTCAAGTTCTTCTGATTTTTTTTTTAAAGATAGTATTATATTTGGCTCTTTTTGATAATTGTGGTAAGCATAACTCCAGAGTCAAGTTCAGAATGTTACCAGCTTGTGCAGCTGGCCGCCCTCTGGGTGACCCTGGTGTCTGCTCTAGGGAAGTTTAGAGTGGGGACAGGTAAACAGGAGGGAAACTCAAGTGGAGGCAGGACATCCAGAATAGTAGTTCTGCGGCCATCACTGACTCACTGGAAATCACTTACATGTTATTCACTCATTTACTCTGAAACTTCTCGTGTGGAAGGTGATGAGATATAAGGTTTCAGGAATCTTACAGACGGAAGGAGAAGACCCCCCCCCCAAGAAGATAATTATAAAACCATGATAAATACAGGACAGAAAGCTTGACCTATTATCTTTTCCTTAAGACCATCTTAGCCAGCTTGGCAGGATCACGGGAAACATCCTAGAATAGCTGACTACTGAGTTAATGATATTAGCCAGGGGAAAGTGGAGTTAAGGACATCTCAGGCAAGGGGGAGTGGGGAACACGAAGTATATAGTGAAAGTCTCCCTTTCTTCCCCCTTTCCCCATTACGCCTCCCAGCATGCACACACACATGCATTCATACAAAGGTTATTAGTTTCTTTTGTACATCTCTGTAATCCTTCCATGCATATGTAAATACAAATATAATTTCTTATCCCACACCTTATTTAAAAAAATTTTTTTTTAATGTTTATTCATTTCTGAGAGAGACAGAGCATGAGCAGGGGAGGGGCAGAAAGAGAGGGAGACACAGAATCTGAAGCAGTTTCCAGGCTCTGAGCTGTCAGCACGCAGCCAACATGGGCCTCGAACCTGTGAACTGTGAGATCATGACCTGACCCAAAGTTGGGCAACTAACTGACTGGGCCACCCAAGTGCCCCTGCACCTTATTTTTAATTTAAAAGATAGTATATTATGTACATATTTCTAATTTTTATACATATTTATACATATTTATAATTTTGACACATGATACTTGGCCACTTTTTTTTTTAATAATGAAATTCAGAATCAACTTATCTTGTCCTGGCATTTTTATTATGATCATGTTGTTTTATGTATTAGTATGATTTATCAGATTTTTTTTTAATGTTTCTTTTTTATTTTTGAGAGAGAAAGAGCAGAAGCAAGGAGGGACAGAGAGAGAGAGAGAGACACAGACTGCAGGGCAGGCTCCATGCTTTGAGCTGTCAGTGCAGACACCACGTAGGTCTCAGACTCAGGAACTGTGAGATCATGACCTGAGCTGAAGTCAGATGCTTAATCTATTGAGCTCCCCGGGTACCCCTATAGGATGTCTTTCCATTTGTTCCTTTTGCAGAAATCTAATCTACTTGTTGTTAGATCTGTTCCTAGGTATTTTACCCTCTAGTTCTTCTTATGAATAAAGTCTTCTGTTATTTTTTCATCTGATTATTGTATACATGCAAATTATTGGTTTGTATATGTTAATTTTGTTCTCTGTTATGCTATAAACTTATGTAATGGTTTTATTGAGATACAATTCACTCATTAAAGTGCACAGTCAGTGGGTTTTAGTTTATTCCCAGGTGTGCAACTGTTACCACATTCACTTTTAAAATATTTTTAGCACACCAAAAGAAACCCTATACTCATTAGTAGTCACTTCCATTTCCTTCCAGTCCCTTATCTCTAGGTAACCAGTAACGTATGTTTACATCTATAGATTTGCCTGAAAATTTTTTGTCGTCTTTGTGACTGCCTTCTTTCTACTTAGGATAATGTTTTCAAGATTCACCCATGTTGTAGCATGTATTGGTACTTCATTCCTTTTAGTGGCTGAATAATATTCCATGTGTGGATATCATCACATCTATTCATCTGTGGAAAAACACACTCCTGTGCGTCTTCTCTGTTCTCCGTACTCTGCTACAGTACTGCTTCACCACCACATGTGCCGGTTTTCTACACTTAAAGCAATTCTGTGACACCACCTCAGCTGGGTGTCCTGTAATTTAACTCAGTCTGACACTAGAGTTGGGTACCACAAGTCCCATGGAACTGCTCCCCGCAACTGCAGATACTAGTCACAAGTCCAGGTTCTTTCTTATCTTGTGTTTTCAGTTGAGGAGCCAGAAATCCAGAGGTTCCCATGATCATCCTCTCCTTGGTTTAATTAATTTGCTAATACTGGCTCACAGAACCAGAAAGGTGTACTTACTAAATTACTGGCTTATTATAAAAACTGAGGAACAGCCAGATGGAAGAGATCCAGAGAGCAAGGTGTAGGGAACAGGCAACAAACTTCCATGCTCTTTCCAGACCCCCTCATCTTCCCCATACCTCCCTGTGTTCCCTACTCTTGAAAGCTCAGAACTTTATAGTTAACAGACTCCCTCAGAGGGAGGCTTCATTAGGCACTGTTGATTAAATCTGATGATCGATGCAGCTTTTCACCCGCCCCTCTCCCCTCCCTGCTTGTTGGGGATGGGGGCCGGTTGGGACTGAAAATTTCAACTCTCTAATCCTGTTTGGTTTCCCTGGCAACAAGCCCCTATTTATGGGGGCTTAAAAAAAGTCACCTCATTTAAGATTAAACTCTGGTGTCCTTGAAAGGAGTGCCTATAACAAAAGACACCTTTACTACTTAATCACTTTAGAAATTCCAAGGATTTGGGGAACTCTGTTCTAGAAACAGAGATAAAGATCGGATGTATATTTTTTGTTATAAATCAAAGCTTCACAGATTGTTTCTAGTTTTTGGCTGTAAAGAATAATACTGATATGAACATTTGTATACAGGTTTCCTTGTACGCATTTTCATTCCTGTCTGGTAGGTACTTAGGAGTGGAATTACTGGATCATATGGTAAATGTTTAACTTTTTGAGGAACTGCCAGACTGTTGTGAAAGATTCTGCATCATCCTACATTCTAAACTAGCCTTGTATAAGGGTTCCAATTTCTCCACTCTTTGGCAACATTTGTTACATCTTGGATTTAGCCATCTTAATGGGCATGAAAGAAGTATTTCATTGTGGTTTTGATTAGCATTTCCTTGATGGTTCATGAAATCGAGCATCTTTGCATGTGTTTATCGACCATTTGTTTATCTTCCTTGGAGATGATACAAGCTTTTGATGATGAGAAAGTATGTAATGAGTGGATGGGGGAAGTGTAAAATGATGGTCTAGTTCACTCTCATTGTCAGCAATCAAGTTTAAAGGCAAAACATGCAGTTAAAACTGTAAGGTTTCTAACCTTTAATGTTTTTAGAATCTTTGTTAATCTAAGATCAGCTTTAGAAAATCTTGGGGTGCCTGGATGGCTCAGTTCGCTAAGCGGCCAACTTCAGCTCAGGAAGTGACCTCGTGGTTCGTTGGTTCGAGCCCCGTGTCAGGCTCTGTGCTGACAGCTCAGAGCCTGGAGCCTGCTTCTGATTCTGTGTCTCCCTCTCTCTTTGATCATACCCCACTCACACTCTGTATATCTCTCTTTCAAAAATAAATAAATGTTAAAAAAGTTTTTTGGAAAAACTTTTATAGCAAAAAATTAAAAAACGTTCTATTGTTCCATCATTTTTTCATTTTTTTTCTTTTTTAAATCACATTAAAGAATCATGTATAGGGGCGCATGGGTGGCTCAGTTGGTTAAGCATCCGGCTTTGGCTCAGTTCATGATCTCCCGGTTCTTGGGTTGAGCCCCATGTTGGGCTCTGTGCTGACAGCTAGCCTGGAGCCTGTTTTGGATTCTGTGTCTCCTTCTTTCTCTGACCCTCCCCTGCTCATGCTGTCTCTCTCTGTCTCTCAAAAATAAATTAAAAACATTAAAAAAAATTTAACAGCTACAACAAAAAGAATCATGTATAGTTCAACTCACTTTGATTCCTTTTTTTTTTTTTAATTAACATGAGTGTGATATAAGGGTAGTTATGGTATGTGGTAATTTTAAACAGTGCTGAATTATTTAATAAGCATGTTCATTTAAAAATAAATGTATTAACAGGGCACCTAGCTTGCTCAGTCAGTGGATCATACGACTCTTGATCTTTAGGTGGGGAGTTCAAGCCCCATGTTGGGTGTGGAGATTACTTAAAAATAAAATCTTTAAAAAATTAAGCTTTTTAGAAAAGGGTAAAAGGTGTAACAGGTTTAGATGTTACTGACTGAGTTTTGCAACAAACATTTCCTTTTCTTAAGGTCAAACCATTGCCAAGTGGTAGAGCTCAGACTGCGGTGTGAGTCCCTTGACCTGAGTGCAGCCCTGTTTTCATCTACATCACGACATAGCTGACATTCTGTTTTCAGCCTGATATTCTCACCTTTCTCTGTCCTTTTGCCTCTTTCCTAATACTTGCCTCAGTCTTTCCATTCTTAGGTTCTAGGCTTTTTGCCTTCAGGCCTAATCTTTTACTTAAACTAGATCTCTTTAATTTGAGCAAGTGGCATTCTTTCCTTGCATTTAAGACCTGAATTCTTTCCCACCAACATCGGATGAGTGTAGCTTTGCAGATGTGTGTTTTCCTTCATGGATTGAAACTTCCATTTGTTAACTCACATGCCCTGTTTAATACCGTTCCTTCCTCATAAACTTTACTATTTTTATATTAAGCACTATCAAAGCTTTTAATCTGCCAAATGTTCTCCTTAGTGCCCTTTATGTAATTTAATCGGGTCTCTCTTCTTCTTAATCCAATTTGCCATTCTTACAGCAGTTCTTTTCCTTTTGTAAAGTTTACCTTGATGTGAGCCTGAATCCTGGTCTTTAACTTCATCAGGAGTTGTGAGTGGGGAAAATTTCAAATGGCCACCTTTTCCAATTATAGTGGATTCTTGTTATTCACAGTAGTTATACTCTCTCTATGTGATCACCTTGAACATGGGATTAGCAAGTACTGAACCATTGCTCTGAGAGGAGATACTTGGTTAGGTTCCTGTGAATCTCTGGCCACAACACTTTGCATCAACTAATCAATACATAAGCTTGTTTCATGTGTGTTTATGTTTAAAGACTACGTATTTAATGTATATTGTCGACTCATTAACCTTGAACTCTCGGAAGTTGTAACGAATGCCTGAAAGAAGCTTACCTAAAACACTAGACACCTCACAGTCTTGCAGTTGGCATTATAGCACTATGCTTAGGGACCATTTAAAACCTCAGGTTCACCCACAAAAAGCACAAATATGCAAAAACTGGCACTATTTAGTGAAAAAGACACGTGCTCACATTGTGAAAGGTGGAGCAAGAAACCAGAATGTTACCTTGTTGGACCTCATCTGGGAACTGTTCTAGGTGCTCTGTTCTGTGCATGTTTGTGAATGAGTGTGACAGAGATACATACAGGAATTGCATTTGGAGTTAAGAAAACTGGAGGGGGTAGGAAAATTCACCAATAAGAGAACCTGGGAATAATAATCAACTGCATTTCCTTTTTCTTCTAAAATGTCAGTTTTAAAGATTCAGTCAAGATTTTTTTCCCCTTGCTTTGTCTAAATCTGCAAATGTAGAGGTGACAATTTTTTATTACTTCATAGGGATGTTAATTGTATCTGGTCCCTTTAATGTTTGCTAATTGCCCCTCTGATTTTAGGGTATACTAGTTAGATTCCCCCTATCTCCTAGTATTTAACAGTAAAGGATTCTGGACATGTTAGAATGAAATTACTTCTCAAAACACGCCTCTTAATTTAATTTAGACCACCATAATCCCTCCATTTCTCAAGTCACAAAGCTGCTTAAAATTGAATGCACATTTTTGGTTGCATAGGAATATGTACAATTTTATGGAGAAGTAAATAAGATATCCTCAGAATTTAAAAAACTGACTGTATTCATTGATCTCAAAAATTAGGAACCTTAATTTCTTAGATTACATAGTTCTACCAATAGAGTTTTATCTAATTGAGGAATTGGGATGGGGTAAAGGATATTCACATTTAAACTTTTAGTACCTATTTCAGGTTGGTTTCAAAATATAGTTGTGTTTCTCCCGATAGTCAATGAGGGCGTCTCAACCCTCTTAGCCTTGTGAATATTGGATCCTAACCTTATTTTGCTATTTGCATAAGTAGAAGTGAATGTTTTATTGTTTAAACTTGTATATGTTTTATTACTGAAACAAACCATGTTTTAAAAAATAACTGACCCCTTGTTTTTTCTTGAGGACTTTATATGTACTATTCTGTCCCCATACCAGCATACTAGTCCTTGAAAGTTGACTGAATAAATGAATGTTATCTCTTTCTTTTTTCTTTTTTCTTTTTTTTTTTTAAGAGAGAGAGCAGGCACTCATGCAGCGGAGTGGCTGAGGGAGAGGGATAGAGAGAATCTGAAGCAGGCTCCATGCCCAGTGTGGAGCCTGTGCAGAGCCATACATGGAGTCTTATGTGAGGGTCAATCTCACAACCATGAGATCATGATCTGAGCCAAAATCAAGAGTTGGATGGTTAAATGACTGAACCACCTGGGTGTCCTCGAGTGTTCGCTCTTTGGCTCGTATACGTGTCGGCATCTCCACATTAGAGAGGTTTTGAATTTTAATGAATTCAAACCTGACAGTTTTTGGATTCTCTGACTTGAGTTATGTTAGATATAGTGTCTTCCATTACTTTTCTGGGTTTTTGGCATTTAGAAACTTATTTGTTTTACTTTTCTGCATATGGTAGAGAAAGTGAATAATGTGATGATATATTTGGAAGTCTATACATCTTTGAAACTATCACCACATTCAAAAGACATAGCCATCATTCCCCCAGATTTGTAATTCCTTTCCCTACCTCTTTCATTTCTGTCTCCCTTCCCCCAATCCCAGGCAGTCACTCTTCTGCTTTCTTTAACCATAGGATTGGTTTACATTTTGTAAACTTTTTTTATATAAAGGAAGTAACACAGTATGTACTTTTTTTGTGTTTTTCTGGTTTGGTTTTATTACTTATTTTGATACTCATCCATGCAGTTGGTTTTCTAATAGGTTTTACTTTTTTTTTTTTAATGTTTTGTTTATTTTTGATACAGAGAGAGACAGAGCACGAGAGGGGGAGGGGCAGAGAGAGAAGGAGACACAGAACAGGAAGCAGGCTCCAGGCTCTGAGCTAGCTGTCTGCACAGAGCCTGACGCGGGGCTAGAACCCACGAACGTGAGATCTGACCTGAGCCAAAGTTGGAGACTTAACCGACTGAGTCACCCAGGCGCCCCCAGGTTATACTTTTTATTACTGAGTAGTAGCCTATTTTATATGCCAGCATTTGTTTATTCATTTATTTGTTACGGAAAATATTTGATAATTTCTAGTATTTGGCTGTTTCAAATAAAGCTGTATTTATGTACAATTCTTTGTAGAGGATAAAGCTTTTCTTTCTCTTGGGCAAATAAATACCTAAGAATGAAATTGATCATAAGGTAGGTAAAGTTTAATCATTTAAAGAAACTCAAAACTATTTTACATTCTTACTAGATGTCTTTGATCCATATCCTCACCAACACTTGGCAAATCTTTTTAATTTTAGCCATTCTTCTGGGTGTGTAGTGGATATCACATTGTGGTTTTAATTTGAACTTCCCTAATGATGTTGATGTTGAATATTTTTTCATGTGATTATTTGCCAGATGTATGTATGTCTTTGGTGAAGCGTCTGTTTAGATATTTTTCCTGTTTTGAAAATTGGATTATTATTGAGTTTTGAGAGTTCTTTATATAGTAAGTTCTAAAATCAAGTAGTTTTAGTCTTCCAGCTTCATTTCCAAAGTTGTTTTGAATTTTATAAGGTCTTGGGATTTGTGTGAATTTTAGAATCCGTTTTCCAGTTTCAGACATGCTGGCATTTTGATTGTGATTGTGTTGACTCTCAACCAATTTGGGGGAGATCTAATATCTTAACAGTATTGAATCTTCTGACCTGTCAACACTGAATATCTCTCTACTTATTTAGGACTTCTTTCATTTCTTTCAGGGTGTTTTATGGTTTTTAGTATATAGGTCCTCCGCATATTTTTGTCAGATTTTCCTGTTTCATCGTTTTGGTGCTAGAGTAAATGTTATTGTAAATATGTTTCTTATTATGCATTGCTATATATTAAAATACAGTAGATATTTATATATTGATACTTTATCCTACAATCTTGCTGAATTCATTTATTAGTGGTATTTTTATAGATTTTTAGGATTTTACATAGATGATTGTGCCATTTGCCGATAAACATGGCTTTACATCTTTCGACTTTCTTATTGCACAGGGTAAAACTTCCAGCATAATTTTTGATTGGGAGTGGTGATAGTGGACATATCTTTCTTTGTTTCTGATCATAGGAGGAAAGCATTCACTCCCTTACCATGAACCTCCTTATAGATGCCCTTTATTAAGACACAAGAAGTTCTGATCTTTTCTTAGCTGAGAGCAAGCTTTTTTTTTTTAAGTCAGGATTTGATTTGATTAAATGCTGATTTTTAAGTGTTGATTTTTGTCAAATGTTTTTCT
Source organism: Suricata suricatta (assembly GCF_006229205.1). Taxonomy (NCBI): domain Eukaryota; kingdom Metazoa; phylum Chordata; class Mammalia; order Carnivora; family Herpestidae; genus Suricata; species Suricata suricatta. The sequence continues at coordinate 14,030,858 of NC_043705.1, forward strand.
ACATCTATATATATGATTTTCTTTTCTAAGAAAAAGTTTTTGGAAAAATTATTTTGAATGTTTAACCTTGCATTTCCTGTTACAAATCTTACGTGATCATTATCTTTTTAATCTTTTGTTGAAATTAATTTGTTAAAATTTGCATTTTTGTTTATGAAGGATTTGATTTGTAATTTTTTTGGTACTAGTTTTATCTGCTTTTGTTTATAAAAGTGATGTTGGTCACATAGAAGAAGTTCAAAAGTATCTTCTTTACACTTTCCTGGATCAGTCTGTGTAGAATTATCAGTTCTTCCTTAAATGTTTGGTTGTATTCACCAATGAGCCTTTTTGGTTTTAGAATTTTCTTTGTGGGAAGGTTTTTTATCAAATACATTCAGGAGTTCCTGGGTGGTTCAGTTAAGCGTCCGACTTGGTTTCAGCTCAGGTCATGATCTCACAGCTGGTGGGTTTGAGCCCCGCAGCGACTCTGCTGACAATGTGAAACCTGCTTGGGATTCTCTCTCCCATCTCTTTCTGCCTGTACCCTGTTTGTGCTCTCTCTCAAGATAAACTTAATTTAAGAAAAATACATTCATAATGTTGTACAACCATCTCTACCTTCCATCTCGAATAGCTCTTATCATCTTTTAACTTGCCTTTTTTGAAAGATATTTTTGCTGGGTTGCCATGTTCATAGGAATTTTTTTCTTTCATTATATTAAAGGTATTGCTCTGCTCTCTTCTCTCATGCATTGTTTACAAGTAAAAGTCTGCAGACATTTTATCTTTGTTTCTCTGTGTAATTATTTTTCCTCCAACAGCTTTTTAAGATTTTTCTCTTTATCATTTGTTTTAAGTCATTTGACTAAGGTGTGCCTTACTGTAGTTTTCTTTTTTCTTCGTGGAATTTTCAGGTACTTGGTGTTCATTGAGCTTTTTGTGTCTAGGTTTATAGTTTTCGTCAAAAGTAGAAAATTTTCTGCATCTCTTCATTGTCTTTTTTTCCTCTTTGGTGATAGCCCAAGATACAATTCACATGATTCACCCAGTGCACATTCAGCACTTTTGTATATTCACCCAGTTGTGCATCATCACCACAGTCAGTGTGACAATATTTGCATTGTCCCTAAAAGAAACCTTGTACACATTAGTGGCCATTCTCCATTTCATCTCAGCTAGCCAGGCCTTGGTAAGCATTAATCTTTTTTCTGTCTGAATGGATTTGTTTGTTACTCTCCTAGACACTTCAGATAAATGGAATCATATAATGTGTGGTCACCAGCTTTTTCCATTTAGCAAAATATTTTAAAGTTTCAGCCACGTTTGAACATGTATTAATATTTCATATGTTTGAATATATCACATTTTATTTATTTGTTAATCTGTTGACAGACATTGGATTGTTTCAGTTTCTTGACTCTTAAGAATAATTCTGCTGAGTGTTTAAGTTTTTGTGTAGTCACATGTTTTCCATTTTGGGGGGGGTATAGTCACAGGAATGAATTGCGGGCTCACATAGTAACTTGTATAACCTTTTTGAGGAACTGCTGTACTGTTTTTCCAATGAGGCTTCATTGGTGTACATTTCCAACAACAGTATGTGTTCTCTTCTGTCTTTGATTATAGTCATCTTAGTGGGTATGAAGTAGCATAGCGTTGTTTTTGATTTGCCTTTCCCTGATGGCTGGTGATAATGAGCATCTTTTCATGTGCTTGTTGGCCACTTGTGTATCTTTTTTGGAGAAGCACCTGTTCTTTGCCCACTTTTATTTTACTTTTTTTAAACAAGGTATTCTTTTTTTTTTTTAATGTTTTATTTATTTTTTGAGAGAGAGAGAGAGAAAGAGAGATAGCATGAGCAGGGGAGGGTCAGAGAGAGAGGGAGACACAGAATCCAATGACAGGCTCCAGGCTCTGAGCTAGCTGTTAGCACAGAGCCCGACATGGGGGTTGAACCCACCAACTGTGAGATCATGACCTGAGCCAAAGTCGGACGCTTAACCAACTGAGTCACCCAGGCGCCCCTGCCCACTTTTAAATTGAATTCTTTGTCTTACTGACTTCTATCAGCTCTTCATGTATTATGAATACAAATGTCTTATTAAATTTATGGTTTTCAAATATTATCTCCTATTTTCTGTGTTCTCTTTTCACTTTGTTAATGGTGAACCTGAGCCTGAGCCACAAAAGGTTTTAATTTTGGTGAAGTACAATTTAACATATATTTTGTTGTTGTGTTATTAGTGTCCTATCTAACAAACAATTGCATAATCTCAGGTCATGAAGGTTAATGCCTCTGTTTTCTTCCAAGTTTGTAAGTCAGTTTTTGTGTATGGTGTAAAGTAAGGGTTTGACTTTATTCTTGTGCATGTGGATATCTAGTTATCTTTTGGGTTTGTTTCTTATTTTTTTTCTGTCCTCAACTAACTCATACCTGTTTTAGGGACTCCAATTACATCTATATTCGGCTGTTTAAAGTTGTCCAAGAGTTCATGGACGTGATTTTTTTAATGTTTATTCATTTTGAGAGAGAGAGAATCCAAAGTAGGCTAATGCAGAGCCTGATGTGAGGCTTGATCTCACCAACCTTGAGATCATGACCCGAGCCAAAATCAAGAGTCAGATGCTTAACTGACTGAGACACCCAGATGCCTATGCCTGTGATTTTTTTTTCCAGTATTTTTCTCTGTTTCATTTTTGTTGCTGTATCTTCATTTTAGACATGGTGTTCAGCTTTAGAAATTTAGTTTGCGTTTCTGAGCTATCTTGTGTTTCTGTTTAACACTAGTTTGGTCTTCTAGTTTCTGATCATATAGAATAGAGTTAGAGTAACTTAATAACTGTCTACTAATTTTATCCTTCTTTTTTCTGGTTTTTATTGATTATTTTCTCTCATTATAGCTGTTTTCCTTCTTTGCATGCCTGGGAATTTTTAATTGGGTGCCAGCTATTGTGAATTTGCCCTGTTGGTGATGCATATTTTGTATTCCTATAACCAGTATTGAGCTTTATTTTGGGATACAGTTAGGTTACTCAGAAACAGTTTAATTCTTTTGAGGCTTGCTCTTAAACTTTCTTAGGTGAGACCAGAGCAATCTTTAGAGCTGATTTTACACCACTGATAAGTCCAGCACCTTGTGAGTTATGAGACATTTCCCTCTGGTAGTTGGCAGCATGAACTAGCTTCAGTTCTGTGTAAATGTGGGGGTGGTTGTTTCTACTCCTTTTGGATGTTTTTCTCTCTGGCTCAGGCAATTTCTCACATATTTATACTGATCAGTATTGAGCTAAAAACTTGAGAGGGACCTTCCCATCTCCGGATTTCTTTCTTTGTTCATCGCTCTTCTCTGGTACTCTGGTCAAATTCGTCACCTTGGCTTCCCTCCTCCAGAACTTGGAGGAGATCACTGTGCTGCCCCTGGGATCGCCTGCCTGTGCAGTCCAGGAAGCTGAGACCAGTGTAAGGCCTGCCTTGTTTGTGATCTTTGGAGATCACTCTTCACTGGTTGATGTCTAATTGCTGAAATTTTTGATTCATATATATTGTCTGATGTGATAGTTGTTCAGGTAGGATAATAAATTCGGTCCCTTTTACTCCACCTTTATTAGAAATCCTAGGATTGCTTTTTCAGCCGATAGAAGACCAGTTCTCAAAGACTAGTGTATTTGCATTACATCTTTGTTTTCTTCTGTCTCAGACTAGATTTTGGACCACTAAAGAGATTGGAGGAAAGTTCTTAGATGGATTGTAGAAATGACTGGCATCTTACCAAGAAGTAACAAGTACTATTTAATGTTGCATTGAAAAAAATTATTTTTCCTTAGTTACTGAACCCTGGGTCTACTGTTTAATTATATATTTATGACTTCATATCTGTAATGTTTCTAGACAAGTATTTTTCTTGTAATTATTCAGTACAACGTTTGTTTAGTTATGCTTCTTTGATGCAGTTATCACTTGAGTACACTGGTCTTAAAACTTTGCTAAGTTGAGAACATATGGTTTACCTTTTGTTTGTAGGCAGAATTCTTGTTTTCTAGAGTATAGATAGGAACAGCCTCTGAGACAGTGGATTTGATTTTTTTGCATAATTCCAGATTAATCAAGTGACATACTGGATTTCTCATTACTATAAATTATTCATACCCTTGCTTTCATGTCATAGCTGTAGTAACCTTAAAGGATAAAGTCTTAACTGTTGTGCTCTTAAAAATGATGCAATCTAAACACTGAGATTTTTTTAGTTTGCTAAATAAGTTTATAACCTAATCACAGCAGTGCATTGTCCTAGAATAGGTAAGTTTTCTCCTGTTAAACCCTTCCTCACAATTTGTTGTATGATAGATTATTATTTACTGAAATATGTAAACATTTAATCCAGGGACCAAATTGTATAGAGCATCATATAATCCTTTCCCCATTTTTTTCTTTTCTTACAGGAAAAGTAAGAAGCTTAAGCTCATCCTTGTGGTCACTAACTCATTTGACAGCTTTGCATCTGAGTGACAATTCCCTGTCCCGCATTCCTTCAGACATTGCCAAGCTTCACAATCTGGTGTATCTGGACCTGTCCTCTAATAAAATCCGGAGTTTACCGGCAGAACTCGGAAACATGGTATCACTCAGGTGTGCAGATTCGACTTCTTCTATGACTTTAACCCCTTAAAAACAAAGTAGAGCGCTTATTTTGCTAGGAAACTGCACTACCAATTAAGTGGCATTTGAACAAAAGCAAATATAATGTAAAGGTTTTCGGGTAAATTTAATGTCAAACATGAAATAATAAATTAGGTAGATTCATTCCCTAAAATTTGTTTTACTGCTATGTTTTGTGTAATGTACTTTAGTCTTAAGCAAATATTTGGGGTAAAGTGGGGGTAAACAAACAGAAGGCAGGTATGTTGAGCCCACATATGAAACTCTCCTGGGACAAATGATAGTGGTGCTTCCCCCCCCAAATTCTGGGGCACCATACTATGTTTAACACAGGGCCCAGGAAACCATTGCCAAGGAATGACACCTTTTGGGACACACCAGGGCTTGTTTGCATGATAGTAATAAAGCCTGGACTCGAAAAAAATTAGAATTAGTCATGCATTGCATTTGGGGACTATAGTGCAGAGTAGAGGAGGTAGATAGGATGTGGACTCACGTAGTTTAGTTTGGGATCCTCTGACTTTGCCATTTACAAGATATGTGATTTGGGGCAAGCTCCTTAACCTTGCTGAGCATGGTGTCCTCTGTAAAGTTGCTGTATTACGTACCTAGCCAGGGTTGAGATTAGAGATATCTGAGATAATGAATAAGAAACTGTTAGCATCCTGCCTGACACATACTGTATTTAATAAATGGTAATTGCTGTTTTCTTTTATTATTTCTTTTTTTGTAAGGTAGATGTTGATCCAAGTTGAAAGTAAAGCTAATTTCCAGTTCTTATGTTAATCCCAATGGAAAAATCTTGCCCCATATCATCTTACCTGCCTTTTCTCTGATTCCCCTGGCTTTTTTGCTGCTTTCTACCATTTGCTACATACTAAAGAGAAATAATGACCTCTTGAGAGTTTCTGTATATTTGCTGTTCCCACTCCAGCTTTTTGACATTGTTTTGGGGTTAATTACTGAGTATTATATACCATGACCATTTTTTATCTCTTTAAAAGACCTTCTTTCCCATGTGGAAATAAACGGGAATGAATTATTCAGACTTGTTTCATTTATGGCCTCACCAGCCTCTGGTTCACTTAAGCAGTAACCGAGGTTCATTTAAATTCCAAGAACCATGGATTATAGTAGTGTTGTTGTTTTTTTTTTTAAGAAGTAGTTCTAATCACCGTTAAAAATTGATAAATAAAACTTGTAAAAAATTATAAGTATCTCAATGTTGGGTCTTTGTTTTTTCCCTACTGAAGATTCCTTTGATAGTTATATTATGGTTATCTGTACAAAAAGTTATTAGTTGTTAATACAGCTGCCATGACTTCTAAAAGTGAAACTTTAAAATTTGGAGAAATGTTAATGGTAAACTTAATTTTGCAGCTATCAAAAACTATTTTCAGTTGGTGCTACGTGATCATCTTAAATCTCATTTAACAATTCACTTGTTAGGCTGTTTTATCATTTCCACTTTTTTTTTTAATGTTTATTTTTGAGAGAGAGACAGACAGACAGACAGACTGAGGGGGAAGGGGCAGAGGAGAGGGAGACACAGAATCTGAAGCAGGCTCCAGGCTCCAAGCTGTCAGCAGCCCTGATGTAGGGCTCGAACTCACGAACTCAGATCATGACCTGAGCTGAAGTCAGATGCTTAACCAACTGAGCCACCCAGGTGCCCCCATTTTCTACTCAATTTTCTTTCTTAGAAGATTATATTCTTAGAAATTATATTGCTGAAGTTAGCCATGGGTTACAAGGTAATAAATGTTCTGACATGGAATTTTTACATCTACAGGGAACTCCATTTAAATAACAACCTGTTACGAGTTCTACCTTTTGAGCTGGGAAAACTGTTTCAGTTGCAGACTTTAGGCCTGAAAGGTATGATTTCTTTTATTTGCGCTTCCTCTGGTTTGTATGTTGTGTCGTTGAGGATAAAGAAGCTGTAAGAGGAGGATCCTGTTGCCAGGGATTTCCACGCTCACTCTTCCCCAAACTTTATCAAATTTTTAGATACGTCCCAGTGGTTTTCGCTTTTGTCCATCTGGAGACTCTGCTAATTTTTCTATTCCTTTTCACTCCTAACCCGGCTTTTCTTTCTTCTAACCTTTGTTTCAGTCAGTTCAGTGTTCTGATGATAGATTCCTCAGGTCATACTTTATATCATTATACTATAAACGGCTGCTTTTCCCTTGTATTCAAATCTGAAAAAATGGAGTCTCACAAAGTACAGAAATTGAGTAGAAAATTTTGATCCATTGGGACCTGCTAATAACATAGTTTTTGAGCATTTTTTATTTTTTATTTTTTTTTAATTTTTATCTTTATTTATTTTTTGAGAGACAGAGACAGCGCGAGCAGGGGAGGGTCAGAGAGAGAGGGAGACACAGAATCTGAGGCAGGCTCCAGGCCCTGAGCTAGTTGTCAGCACAGAGCCCGATGCAGGGCTCAAACCCACGAACTGTGAGATCATGACCTGAGCCAAAGCCAGACACTTAACTGACTGAGCCACCCAGGCGTCCCTTGAGCATTTTTAAAAACTTGGTTTATAAGGACTTCATTAATCTATTATAATTTGTGGGCATAATTGACCCAGTAAGAACTTTTGGGAAATATGTTTTTTAAATCAGCAGGATTAAAAGCCCTTTTTAATAATAGGCCAATACCTAAAATTTTTTTTATCACATTAAGTGATTCGCTGCCAATATTGTATCCCCCTGTCATTCTGTAATCAATTCCTAAAAAAAGTCACACAGTGAATGAAGTCTTCAAGAATTGTACTTTTGTTTCTCAAGACTACATTTTACAAAATGAGGTTTCTTAAGACTACATTTAGAAAATCTTTTTCATATCATAAAGGTAATGGTAATTGCACAAAAAAACAAATTAAATTGAAAAATATTAATAATACATTTGTAAATGTTTGCAAAACCATATTTAGCAAACATCAGCTTTATAAACTTTTCTTTGGAAAGTGTAGGCTGGACTTGGCTTAGGCTTTTTTTTTTTTTTTTTTTTTTTTAAATGTTTATTTTTGAGAGACAGAGTGTGAGCTGGGAAGGGACAGAGAGGGAGACACAGAATCCAAAGCAGGCTCTAGGTTCTGAGCTGTCAGCACAGAGCTAGGGACTCATGAACTGTGAGATCATTACCTGAGCTGAAGTCAGACACTCAACTGACTGAGCCACCCAGGTGCCCTTTGACTGAGGCTTCTTAAAAGCCTTTTAAAATTTTCTTGTTTTAACTTTGAGAAACAAATATAAAATGTAGCAACATGTATCTGTATACCGAACAGAATGAATAATGAATATGTGTCACTTTTGTGTCTTTTCTAATGCAAAGAAATAGAGTATTACAGAGTGTAAAATCCTTTGTTCCTCTTTAGCTCCCTTTCTCATCCCAGAGGCAGCTACTGTTTTATTTCCTCTTAGTTTCAGGTTTTGTAATCTTAACAGTGTTTATTTTACAAAAATATGTTCATTTCTCTAAGGAGTCACAAACTTTATTTGAAGTTAGGGTCAGAGGTCACAAATACCTGCATTGCATTAATATGTATGAAAGCCTTTGAAGTGTTGGGGAGTTGGAGGGTGGTCTTTGTGGCACCTTAGTTTTTGAGGATCCCTTGCTCTTTCATTTCAGAAAGATCCTCTAATGTTTTGACATTTAGGTTTTAGGTTTCTTTCTTGGAAGTATAGTTTGATTACACCATTTTTTGGACAGATTCTATTATTTTTCTGAGCTTGCCTCTGATTATTGTTTGTTAAGTTCTGACAACCACTGATACATATGGTCTCCATTTCTGTAATTTTGTTATTTCAGTCATATCGTGTTAGTGGAATCACACTGTATAAAACCTTCTGAGATTGGTTCTTCCCATTCAGGTGTTAATTCATGGGCGACTCACACAGGCTCTTGCATGTTTACTCCTTTATATTGAGAAGCAATGTTTCATGGTCTGGGTGAGTCATGGTCTGGTTAACCAGTCACCTGTTGAAAGACATTTGGCTGGTTTCCAGTATTTGGCTGTTGTGGTTGAAGTGGCTATGAACAATTCTGTGTACAGGTTATTATGTGAACATAAGTCTTCATGTCTCTAGGATAGATGCCCAGGAATGCAATTGCGTGGCCATATTTTAGTGTCGTTTAGTTTTTTAGGAATCTGCCAAACTTTTCCAGAGTGACTGTACTATCTAACATTTTCACCAGTAATAAATGAGTGATCCAGTTTCTGTCAGTCCTCCCCAGCTGGGGTGTTGTCAGGTCACTATAGTTATGTTAGTATTTCTGATAGATGTGTAGTGATACCTCATTGTGGTTCTAATTTTCATTTTCCTGTTAGGTAAAGATATTGCCCATTTTTGCATGTGCCTCCCTGTCATCTGTATGTTATCGTCTGTGGAATATTCATCATGCCTTTGCCCATGTTCTAATTGTATTTTTTACTGTTGAATTTTTGGAGTCCGTTATATATTCTGGATCTTTATCAGATACGTGATTTGCAGACACTTCTTCCCCAGTGTGTAGTCTTCACCCACTTAACACACCCAGTTCCAGTACTGCGAGGCTGTCCCCAAACCAACAAGCAATTCTAGGAGACCAGCTAGTTGTCCTATAATTCAACTAAATTCTGACACTACCTACCCAAAGATAGCCTCAGATTCCAAGGATAAAGGGTTTGGTCCTACATGACTGCTACTAAGATGCCAGTCACAAGGCCAGATTGTCACCTGTGCTTCTGATCAAGGTTCCTGCAGTCCCCTCCTTGAGTTTGCTCAGTTTGTGAGAGTGGCTCACAGTAACAAGGAAACCCATTTACTCACTGGATTTCACGATTTATTATAAAAGGATAGAACTCCGCAGCAACCAGATGGAAAAGGTACGGGGAGAGGGCACAGAGCTTCTGTGCGCTCTCCAGGACCACCACTCTCCCCAAATCTCCATGTGTTCATCAACCCAGAGGCTCTTTGAACCCCATGATTTTGGTTTTTTATGGGAACTTCGTAACATAGGCATGACTGATTAAATCATTGGCCTTGATGATTGAGCTGGCTTCCAGGGCCGCCTCCCCTTGCTGGGACTGGAGCTTTAGGAACAGTGGATGAAGATCAGATACATATTTCTTATTACAAATCACAATATTACACAGGGTCTTTTATGTAGCAAAAGTTTTAATTTTGATGAAGTTGTTTATCATATTTTTCTTTTATGAATCCTGCATTTTGGTGTCAAGTCTGAGAATGTTTAGAATAGTTCTAGGTTCCAAAGATTTTCTCCTGTATTTTGTTCTGAACGTTTCATCATTTTATGTTTTACATTTAAGTCTGTGATCTGAGTTAAAATTGAGCTAAAAGAAGTGAAGATTAGTTCAGGCTTCATTCCTTTGCCTGTGAATATCCAGTTGCCCTAGCACCAGTTGTGGAAAAGTCTACCCTCCATTGAATTGCCTTTACACCTTTCCCTCAAATCAGTTGTACATATCTGTGTGGATCTATTTCTGGATTCTCTCTTCTTTTCCACTGATATATGTTTCTGTCCCTTTGCCAGTAGTTACTTGAAAGCTGAAAATACGGTAATTAAGTCTTGAAATAGGATAGAGTGATTCCCCTACAATAGTCTTTTTCAAAATGTTTTTAGCTATTTTAGTTCCTTTGCCTTTCTATATACATTTAGAAAAATTTTGTCCATAGTTGAAAGAAATATTGCTGGGATTTTGATCAGAATTGTGTTGAACCTGTATATCATATTGGGAGAATTCACATCTTTAATGTTTAGTCTTATGATCCATGAACATGTCATATCTCTCCCTATATTTAGAACTTTGATTTTTTTTTTTTATCAGTATCATGTTGTTTTTGGTATGTAAGTCAGATAAATGTTTTGTTAGATTTATTTCTAAGTCTTTTTGTTTGGGTGGATTTTTTTTAATGGTTGTAAATTATATTGTGTTAAATTTTGCTTTCCATATGTATGTTCCTGATCATAATACAATGGATTTTTTTTTTTTTACTTTATTTCACCCATTCTCCAAATAGTTTGTTTTCTCAACTTAAGAGTCTGTTTGGTTTTTGTTTGTTTGCTTGTTCATTTGTTTTGCTTTTTAGATTCCACATAATATGTGAGATCATGTATTTGTCTTTCTCTGACTTATTTCACTTAGTATAATAATATTACATTGTATGTACATATCACAGCTTTATCCATTCATCTATGGATGGGTAGTTGGGTAGCTTCCATATCTTGGGCATTGTAAATAATATATGGAATATTACTCAGCCATAAAAAGAGAGCGAGAGATCTTGCCATTTGCAACATCATGGGTGGATGTGCAGGACATTATATTAAGTGAAATAAGTCAGTAATGGTTCATATATTTTTATGTTGTATCCTCCACCTATTTTTTTTCTTTCTATAATTTATTTTTTATAATTTACATCCAAGTTAGTTAGCAGATGGTGCAACAATGATTTCAGGAGTAGATTCCTTAAGCCCCTTGCCCATTGAGCCCATCCTCCCTCCTAAAACTCCTCCAGCAATCCTCTTGTTTTCCATATTTAAGAGTCTTTTATGTTTTGTCCCCCTCCCTGCTTTTATATTATTTTTGCTTCCCTTCCCGTATGTTCATCTGTTTTGTATCTTAAAGTCCTCATGAGTGAAGTCATGTATTTGCCTTTCTCTAATTTTGCTTAACATAACACCCTCCAGTTCCATCCATGTAGTTGCAAATGGCAAGGTTTCACTCTTTTCGATTGCCTAGGAATACTCCATCGTATACATACATATACCTGTATCCCTTGGATAAATAACTGGTAGTGCAATTGCTGGGTTGTAGGATAGTTTTATTTTTAATTTTTTGAGGAACCTCCATTACTGTTTTCCAGAGTGGCTGTACCAGTTTGCATTCCCATCAGCAGTGCAAAAGAGATCCTCTTTCTTCGCATCCTTGCCAACATCTGTTGTTGCCTGAATTGTTAATGTTAGCCATTCTGACAGGTTTGAGGTGGTATTGCAGTATGGTTTTGATTTGTGTTTCCTGGATGATGAGTGATATTGAGCATTTTTTCATGTGTCGGTCGGCCATCTGGATGTCTTCTTTGGAGAAGTGTCTGTTCATGTCTTTTGCCCATTTCTTCACTGGATTGTTTGTTTTTTAGGTGTTGAGTTTGATAAGTTCTTTATAGATTTTGGATACTAACCCTTTATCTGATATGTCATTTGCAAATATCTTCTCCCATTCCATTGATTGCCTTTTAGTTGAGACATTTCCTTTTCTAATGTATACACTGGGTGCTATAAATTTTCCTCTTGGCTCTGCTTTTGCTGTGTCCAGCCACAAATTTTGATATGTTATGTTTTCATTTTCACTAATTCAGTGCATTTTAAAGTTTTCCTTAAAACTTCCTCTTTGACCCATGAATTATTTAGAATTTTCCAAGTGTTTGCAGATTTTCCTTTTGACTTTCAGTTAATTGATTTTTAGTGTGATTCCCATGTGGTTGAAGAATTCCATATGATTTCAATTCTTTTACATTTGTTGGAGTTTAATGGTTTATAGCCCAGGATGTGGTCCATACTGGTTTATGTCCCTTGGACATTGGACAAAAATATGAGTTGAGTAGAATATTCTATAAATCTCAACTGGATCCTCTATATTAACCCTTGGGACTATTAGATTGATGATATTTAAAGAGGCTTTATTGTCTAGGGTTTTCTTTTTCTTTTTTTCTTTTTTTTTTTTTTTTTTTTGGTCCTATCAGTTGAGAGATGAGTGCTGAAGTATCAGCATAATTATAGATTTCTCTATTGTCCTTTCAGTTCTATCAGTTTTTGCTTAAAATATTTTTTAGTTCTGTCATTTTGTGGATGCATGTTTAGAATTGCTGTGTCTTCTCTTTTATCATTATATAATGTCATTTTCTGTCTCTAGTAAATTTATTTTCTCTGATATCAACTTTATCTGATCTTAGTCACTCTTGCTCCTTTGACTAAGGTTTACAATGACATCTTTTTGTATCTTTTTCAGCCTGCTTGTATTGTTATATTTGAAGTGAGTTTTCATGTGATAACATACATACTTTATCAGGTCTGCTTAATGATGTCATTTTACCATTTTGGGTGAAATATAGAATCTCTAACTGTGACCTTTTATTTGCTCCCTGTTTATAGTGTCATTGTCTTAATATTTTCTCTACCTATATTTAGAACCAAATCAGTGTTACAAAGATATCTTAAGGGCTGAACATGAGTTAGAAATCATAAGTGAAGGAAAGCCTATTATATTTGCCCCTTTTAAAGACCATGGTCTTTTTTCTTCCAGGGTTCCTTCTTTTATCATTTTGTTTCTATTTAGAGAACTTCTGTTCCAGTTCTTTTAGGGTAGGTCTGCTGGCAACAGAGGCTCATAGTTTTCAGTCCTCTGGGAATGTCTTTATTTCTCCTTCATTCCTAAAGGCTGTTTTCACTGGGGATTGGTTCTGGGTTGTGAGTTCTTGTCTTTCAGCACATAAAGATACTGTGCCACTTCCCTTTAACCACCATGGCTTGTGATGAGAAATCTCATTCAAGTTGTGTTTCCTCGAGTTCTTACCTAGAGAGAAGCTGTTATACTCTGGATGCCTTCAAGGTCTTCCTTGTCTTTAGTTTCTAGAAGTTTAGTTACAGTGTGGCTTGTTGTGGGATCTTTTGAGTGTGTCCTATTTGGATTTTATCAGACTCTTGAATCTGCATGTTTGTGTTTCTCCAAATCTGGGGAGTTTTTTCAGCTGTTAATTCTTTGAGTACTGTGTCAGCTCTGTGCTTCTTATTGTCTGCTTCCATAACTCTGAGGACATGAACCTTAGAATTTTCTTGTGGTCCCACAGGTCCCTGAGGCTCCATTCATTTTATTTTTTCAGTTTCCTTTATGTTGTTCGGATTGAGTAATTCTTACTGTTCTGTCTTTAAGATCACTGATTATTTCCTCTGATGCTTTATTTTGCTGTTGAACCCGTCCACTGAGCTTTTTATTTCATTCATTCGGTGTTACAGTTTTTAATGTTTCCATTTTTAAAAATAGGTTTTGTTCATTTGTCAAAACTTTCTTTGTTGAGTCTTCCTATTTTTCCATTTATTTCAAGCGTGTTTGTAATTTCTCATTGAAACATGCCTGCTCTATTTAGGTCAGTTCATTCTAGTGTTTTTGCCATCTTGATGTTGGAGTTTTGTTTATCTTTTTTCATTTAGTTTGAAATCTTCCTAGTTCTTGGTAGGATGAGTGACTTCACCTGAAACTAGACATAATTCATATTACATTATAAAACTCTGGATCTTACTTAAATCTATTTTTGCTGACTCTTTCTAACTGCCTTGGCATAGAAAGTGAGGGGGGCAATATCTTTTGAATATCTTTTTTCATTAGGCATGGTTAACATCTTAAAATCACTTAATGACTTATAAATCATTTGTCATTTTCAATTTATAAAATGTATTAGTTTTTCTTAAAGTGGAATTGTGGTATCTGGGACCTTCACTGTTCAGAACAGTTCATTTTACTGTTCATTGTCATAAGCACATAAGAAATCCTTCTGAAAGGATTTGAGACTCTTGTAGATATATGTAAATCATTGCATTTGCTTTCGCTTTTGGCACTTAGGAAACAGTTATTAAATTTACAGATGGCTCACAGCCCTGGGGTTTTCCCCTTTCCTTAGTGACTTCATCTTTTTTTTTTTTTAATTAAAAAAAGTTTTTATTATTTTCGAGAGAGAGCATGTGCAGGGGAAAGGGGAGGAGGGGGAGACAGAGAGAGAGAGAATATATCTCAGGCAGGCTCCGTGCTCAGCACAGAGTCTGACAGAGGGCTTGATTCCACAACCCTGGAATCATGGGATTATGACTTGAGCCAAAATCAAGAGTTGGATGCTCAACCAGACTGAACCACCCAGGCGCCCCAGTGACTTGGTCTTAAATCAGATCTGTCACATCTTATTACTTTATTTGCAGAGTTTTTAAAAACCTAAATGAAGACTACATCTATTATGAGGATATCTTCTTATTAGCTTTGTTGCATTCTTAAGTTCTAATTCTCTGATTCATTATTGTGGCTGTCCTCTTTGCCTTGTCTTCCTTCCCATTCTTCACTGTCCAGTTTCACTTGCTTTTGATTGTCATAAAAGTGTTGGTGAGGCAGTGCCAGATACAGAGCACTAGTAGATATCTTCTAGATTGACATCAGTCCACAATAATTGTTCTCTGGATACTTTTGCAGATGTGGTACCAGTCATTTTTAGTCTTCACATCAAAAACTGAAAAAATATTTTCTCTATTTTGGTATCTTACTGATTACATATAGATCTGATAATTTTCATGTTTTTTCACTTATGCAATATTTTATTACCTTTCTTGGTTTCATTTTACCTTTTTAAAAATATTTCCAGGAAATCCACTTACCCAGGATATACTGAACCTCTATCTGGAACCAGATGGAACAAGAAGGCTACTGAACTATTTGCTTGATAATTTGGCAGGTACTGCAAAAAGAAGTAAGTGGTCATTCGTTTAACTGATTTTTTTAAGAAGATGTGTAAGAATATTACTTAATTTTGTGTTTATGTTCAACTAGTTTCAACAGAACAGCCACCTCCAAGATCTTGGATTATGTTACAAGAACCGGACAGAACAAGGCCAACTGGTGGGTAGCTTATATTTTTTTAACTTATTTTTACTTGATATTACATATCTAAAAGTGTTGTTGGCATGTTTTAGATTATGGGCTGTGTTACAGTTGAATCAAGCTTGGGAGATCATAATAAAGAATTAGTGCTTACCTGGCCTCTGTAATGGGCTGTAGGTATGCTGTGAAGCAGTGCTTCTCAACCAGAGGCATTTTTATCCCCCAAGGGGCATTTAGCAATGTCTGGAGACGTTTTTTGATTGTCACAAATAGGGGAAATGCTACTGACATCTCGTGGTTGGAGATCAGAGATGCTACTACGTGTGCTACAGTGCACAGCACGGCCCCCCACAGCAACGAATGTATCCACCCATAATGTCATTAGTGCCATTGTTAAGAAATTATGTTGAAACGATGCCCTTGTACACTGTTTGTTTTGTAAAGAATTGATCAAACTCATTTGTCATAATAAATATACCACAGTCTTTGTATTGGAAGTTTTCAAAGCCTATTGTGTTCCAAATGTATGTGATACAACAGAATTGTAAGACAAACGGTGACCCCTCATTGAACTAATGACCCCTAATTTCCTTTTAACTTAAATTGTATGAAAATAGTTTGGGAATTACATGATGTGTGTAATAGGATTTGGTCTATGATACCTCTTTCCTTTTGCGTGAGTAAATAATAGTAGTTCTTTAGAAAAAAATGCCTATTAAGAAAACTGTCAGTTTTCCACATTCTACACTAGCAGTTAGCAAAATGGTAGAAGGAGTATAGAAATGAGGAGCCCTGGTCTTAGAGACCGAGGGGCTCAAAATCTTAGTCTCTGAGCTTTGAGCCTTCTGTGGTATCTCTGTAGCTGAGATACCACGTCGTGCTGTAATTTGCTCACCGGCCCTTCCTTCCGTACCTAGCTTTATTTGTGCCTGCTGTGTCTGGCAGATAGGAGCCTTTCAGTGAATGTATATTGAATGAATAAAGTCAAACTTAGCATTAAAGTGAAAACTATTGATATTAATTATGTTTTTTTTCTGCCACGTGTGTGAATAAGTAAAGTTATCTTTCCTACAGCCTTGTTTTCTGTCATGTGCTATAATGTTCTTTGTGATAAATATGCGACCCGGCAGTTATACGGCTACTGTCCATCTTGGGCACTAAATTGGGACTACAGGAAAAAGGCCATTATTCAAGAAATTTTGAGCTGCAATGCTGATATCATAAGTCTTCAGGTAAGTAATCGGGAGGGGGTTTAAATTGTACAAATGCCCCAGTGTTACTAAGCAAGGAGCAAACTGGGAACACATACCCTGACACATTTGAAGTTCCAGCTTTAGCAGTTCTTAAAATACTGCCTTTTTCTGTTTTTAGTGAATCCTGGGAGCACTCACTCCCTGCTTTGTTTAGCTGCACTTGTGCTGCCAAATTAAGCAGATCGGTTAATTTGGGTTTTAGGCATTTGGCACGACAGTTAAAATATTCATCTTCCCCTCTCAAATGCCCTTGCACACTATTTTTTAATTGGATGGCTATATTACTGAAACTGTGGCATTGTCAAGGTCTGGTTTTGCTTTACCATTAACAGTAATAGAAGAATTAGGACATGGTGGAAAGAGCATTGAACCTGATGCACAGTAACCTTAGGGTCTCGGTCCTACTCTCATAATGATTCACGTGACCTTGAGCAAGTCACTTTTTCCTTGTGGTCTGAAAATATAACCTGATTCTTGTTCCCCATAAGTTACAAAATATAAGAAAATATACACACATGGAGTTGTATGTCTTTCCATTATATACTCCTAAGCAATAGGATACCAACTGATGGTTATAAAATGACAAGTAGGTTTCAGATGAATTATGTTGAAAAGATGTTACGTTCCTCATTCTGCAAATCAGTCCTTTGAAATTATCTCAGCCCCTCAAACTACATATAAAGTTAATGCATAGGACTGATTTCTGTCTTATGAAATAACTTTGCCATTTACAATTTTTCAGGAGGTTGAAACAGAACAGTATTACAGTTTTTTTCTGGTAGAACTGAAAGAACGTGGCTATAATGGATTCTTTAGTCCTAAATCTAGAGCTAGGACTATGTCAGAACAAGAAAGAAAACATGTCGACGGCTGTGCAATATTCTTCAAGACGGAAAAGTAAGTCCTCTTACATTTAAAAACATTTTTCTCAGTATTCGCGAGTCAAGGGTGTGAAAATTAGTTGGCAAATAAGAGAATGAAGCATCGTATTACTTCTCAGTAAACCGTACTCTTAAACGGTTTTGTTATAAATCATCAGAAATGAATTTGTTTTGGAGACTTGTTGAAAGTGCTGCTGCTGTTTCTTCAGGTGTTTGCTAGGGTTTAACTCCAATTGTTAATTGAAACACCTTGTAATTAGCATTCCCTCTAGGATGGTAGAGGGAGTCTTAAATCCAGATTTTGGAAAAGATTTATTTAAAAATTACAAGACAGAATATTCCAACATGAAACTTACATAGAAGATGACGTTATCTTAAGTTGTAAAAGTATTTCAAGATGTTATTTGTATCAGTAACAGACTGAGAACAACTTGAAATGGATGTGGGAAGCTTGGTGTTAAGTGTGGAGGATTTTCCATAATGTGATTTACATGCCATTGTATTTGTTCAGGAAGTATGGGAAAACTGTGTTTCCCACAAAGCTAATAGTTTGGTATTCCCAATTCTCTGTTTGTGTGTGTGTTTTTGTTTGTGTTTTAGATTTACTTTGGTTCAGAAACACACTGTTGAATTTAATCAGCTAGCAATGGCAAATTCAGAAGGGTCTGAAGCCATGCTGAACAGAGTCATGACAAAAGATAACATTGGAGTTGCAGTACTGCTAGAACTTCGAAAGGAATTGATTGAAATGTCATGTGAGTGACCTTTTCACTTCCTGTAAAATTGACCTCCAAAATCTAATAGCAGAAAATTCATTATGTATTAATAGTCTTGTCTAACACCTGAAGAAACTCAGTGAGAATTTAAGTCCTTTCTAAAATATCCTATTCCTTTTTCTCTACCACAAAGCTTAAGATTGAGAAAGCAGTGCCCAGAGAAGTATTTCAAACTTTGAAAGGCATAAAGCCAGAGGAAAAAATGGGCTTTTTTGCTCTCCACTATTTTTCATACAAAAGCAGTGTTTAAGTAAATATTAGCTAAAATAACCGCTCAGAGAGAACTCCATACACTCCAGTAATTTCTTGGCAGCAAGGATTCTCTGTAAGCTAACTACTCTTTCTGACCTATTGTAATGATTAGTTTAAATGTCTTGAGATTTGGATAAATGGACCACTTATTTCTCTTTTTTTAAGTTTAAAAAAATGTTTATTGTTTATTTTTGAGAGACAAAGTGCAAGCAGGGGAGAAGCAGAGAGAGAGGGAGACACAGAATTTGAAGCAGGCTCCAGACTCTGAGCTGTCAGCGCAGAGCCCAACATGGGGCTCGAACCCATGGACTGTGAGATCATGACGTGAGCCGAAGTGTGACCCTTAATTGACTGAGCCACCCAAGCGCCCCAGTGGACCACTTGTTTCAAACTAAAAGTATATTTAGAGTGACCAGCATGCTGAGAACTGAAAGTTGTGTCACCTGAGGAATAGTTGGAACTAGAGATGTTTAACCTGAGGAGTCAAAAATAAAGACAGAGCTTAATGACTCTATCAAATATATCTAGGAAGAAGGACTGTAGATTTGATTTTGTGAGACTCACTTTAGGACATCTTGACGAAGCCAGAAATTTCAAGGAGACAGCTGTTTGGGCCCAAGTACAAAGGGCTTTGTTCAAGTAGTGAATGCCCTCTCCTCCGAGTATTCACCCAGAGGCATAGGTGACTGCTTCTCAGGTTTGAGGTCCAGGAGATGGAGTGGTCAGGTGGGAGATTGTTAGGTAGATTTCAGGGTCCTTTTTTGTTTGGAAACTCTTGAGATACTACTTGCTTTCAGATCCTCTAAGAATATATGGGCTGATGGGCGGGTTTTGTTTGTCTGTTTCTTTTTTTTTTTTTTTTTTTTTTTTTTTTTAATCTAATGTAGCTGGAAAGCCCCATCTCGGAACAGAAAAACAACTTATTCTTGTGGCTAATGCTCATATGCATTGGGACCCAGAATACTCTGATGTGAAGTTGGTTCAAACTATGATGTTCCTCTCAGAAGTGAAGAACATTATTGATAAAGCCTCACGGAACCTCCAGTCCAGTGTATTGGGAGAATTTGGAACTATTCCACTGGTGTTATGTGCAGATCTTAATTCTTTGCCAGATTCTGGTAAGAAAAGTTCTTTTATATAGAATGCTCTTTTGACTTAAAATGATTTTGTAAGTATCATTTCTAATAATTCCAAATTTAGTCAAAATGAATATTCAGTTTGTAACAGCAACTGTGAATCAGGTTTAACATATTTTGTGTGCAAATAGGGAGACTATTTTGAAAATGAGATATTATGAAAATCTAAGGAGGGACATTGATCATCTTCAATAAATATGTGATTGTTAACTTGAAAGAATGTGTGATTAGATTTCCATATCCCAGGTGACCTGTAATCCAGACTCTGAGAAGGTTAGGAAGACCGCATCTTTGGGATTCCAGCATGTAGTAGTATAAAGCAGTTTAAATAGGATACTTACAGGATTTCTGTTTTGGTAGGCTTGATTAGAAAAATACACTTTAGGTGGAAATTGAGGTACTTTATTTACACAGATCAGGGGGTGCCTGGGTGGCTCAGTCGGTTGAGCGTCCGGCTTCAGCTCAGGTCATAATCTCACAGTGAGTGGGTTCGAGCCCCACATCAGGCTCTGTGCTAACAGCTAGCTCAGAGCCTGAAGCCTGCTTCAGATTCTGTGTCTCCCTCTCTGCTCACGCTGTATCTCTCTGTCAAAAAACATTTTTAAAAAGAGTGATTTTTTTTTTTTTTACACAGATTAGGAAAGTGATTTGAGGCAAAAAAAAATAAACAGGAATCTTAATTTTTATTGTAAAGTAGAAAGGCTTATTCTTGAATATTTTTCCATTAGATAGTACAGTGAACAAGCCGTAGTTTGTTCTTATAATACCAAAATTAAGTATTTATTCCTTTTTATATTTCAGCTCTTTATTGATTATTCTCTCATTCACACAAAGTACTTTTCCTGGCACTTGTGTGTGTATGTGAGCATGCGTGCACACTCACGTCCATTTGGGGTGGTCATTTCAGTAGCACATCACTGCCGTCACGATTCATGGGAGCTATAACTGTTAAAATTTGTTTTCAGGGCAATTAAAGGTAGCTGAGACCCGTAGTTCTATAGTCGCATGTCATCAAGCTGCCTGGGCATTACTGCTGCTGAAGCAGTTGAGGACTATTCTCTGGCTCTTGCTCCAAGTGTGTTCCTCATTCTGTTTTAGCTGCAAAGTATCTGAGGGGCAAAGAGAGACTCTAGTCAAATAATACGTAGTAAGCCTCATTTCAGTATTAGAAAATACAGTGGCAGATGCATGGGGAAGTGTCCATCCTTGCTAACTAGTGAGATGCAAAGTAAAAGAGCTATTTGTAGAGCCCATCTAACCGGTGGTGATCTCTTGTGTAGTGGGCAATATGTATAATGGCACATTTAATCTTAATCTTGGTATTTTATACCAAGTAAATAATTCTGCGTATTCAGAAACCGACATACTAAGATGTTGATTATGGTGTTAATTCTTTTTAAAAAGTAGAAACAACCTGAATTTTTAAAACAAAATAAGGAACTGGTTTAACAAGAAACACCAGGGCAGTTGTATTAAGCAGCCAGTAAAAAATAGTGATTCAGGGCACCTGGGTGGCTCAGTCAGTTAAGCGTCCGACTTAGGCTCTGGTCATGATCTTGCTGTCCATGAGTTCAAGCCCTGTGTCGTCGGGCTCTGTGCTGACAGCTGGGAGCCTGGAACTGGAACCTGCTTCAGATTCTGTGTCTCCCTCTCTCTCTACAGGAGTTCATGTGACACAGCAAAGTGTAAAATATGCAGTATGCTGTGACCAAAACCATGTGAAAATGGATTTAGATAGGTTCTAGGAAATGTAAAACAAACAACCATTTTAGAAAGGGGGAACATGCAGTTTAAAGTATTTCCTGTTACATTATAGTTTTGTGTGCTGCGTATTATACTTGACAATGAACAAAGGTCTGTATTTTCATTATAGGTGTTGTAGAATACTTGAGCACTGGTGGAGTAGAAACAAATCATAAAGACTTTAAGGAACTGAGATATAATGAAAGTCTTACAAACTTCAGCTGCAACGGGAAAAACGGGACAACCAACGGAAGGATCACTCACGGTTTCAAGTTGAAGAGTGCCTACGAGAGCGGCCTGATGCCTTACACAAATTACACGTTCGATTTCAAGGTGACTTTTCAGATTGAGAAGCTTTTCAAACCTCCAGCTTTTTTGGAGAGTCTTATAACTTTATTATGTCTTTAAAATGTGGATGTGCAAAGGCACCTGGGTGGCTGAGATAGTTGAGTGTCCGACCCTTGGTTTTGACTCAGGTCATGATCCCAGGGTTGTGGATCTAGCCCCACGTTGAGCTCCTTGCTGAGTGTGGAATCTGCTTGGGATTCTTTCTTCTTTTCCTCTGTGCCACCTCCCTCCCCACAGCTGCTCCGTGTGCATACATGGGTGCGCTTTCTCTCCCCCAGTGTGGGTGTGTGTTCAGCCTGGAAGCAAGCCATCTTGAATCAGTTCACAACAGTGCTCTCTTACCACTCTTCTGTGGAATTTGATGTGATTGGTGTCCCATTCCCACTTGAGAGGTACCTGATAGAATCATTTCCAGGGTGAGAAATGAGATAAAGTAATGATAGTAAATCCTCAGTTAACTGTCACTGTTTGGGGACAGTTAACATTTCTTATATGCTATTGCTAACAGCTGTTTGTTAAAGTACCGTGTAGTATCTAATTTGGTGTCAGTTGGAGTGGCATATTTTGTCTCTCATATTTTAACTGAAACGGTACTCCTTGAATGCCAAAATGTGTTTTATATTAGCCACTTAAAACTCTATCTTCTATTTATATGTCTTCATACACAGTTAACGGCTTACAATTTGGAACCTTGCCTTAGAGCTTCTCCTCATTTTTAATATCGGTGGTTGTTTAGGGCTTGCATTCATCTGTCCTTTTTAACCACCAATGAATTTCTGCTCTCCTAAATCTTAGTTTTCCATTTCTAACCTTCTGGAAAAATAATCCTTCAGGTTAGATTGTGTATTAAGAGTGTAAATATTAGCATTAGCTGGTTTTTAATATCAAAGGGAAAGGGCTGGTTAGACTTCCTTGAGAAACTGTTGCAAAGCTTGAAGTCTTTTTTAATTTGACTTTGAAGAGCCACAGTACTGTAGCTAATGATTCAACCCTGGGAACTGATGAGTGTGTCAAGTTGAAGAGGGGCTGAAGGAGACTGGGGAAAATGAATGTGTGAGTGACAGAAGAGTAATCACGCAGAGGAGGCAGGGCAGTGTCGGAGCCTACCTGCCAAGGAAAGAGGAGTGTGCTGTATGCTCCAGGAAGACGGTGGTGGAAGATGCTATACTGGAGAGCTAGGCACAGAGACTAGGATGTGGTGAGTTAATATAACTGGGTGATGAGGCCGTGAAAATGAACTTTTTAGATTCTTGCTTTATTTTCCTTTTTTTTTTAATGTTTTATTTATTTTTGATACAGAGAGAGAGACAGCATGAGAGGGGGAGGGGCAGAGAGAGAAGGAGGTATCGGACCAGAAGCAGGCTCCAGGCTCTGAGCTGTTAGCACAGAGCCTGACGCGGGGCTCAAACCCACGATTAGATTCTTGCTTTAAAGAGCAGGTGAAGGGGGCCCTGGGAGGCTCAGTCAGTTAAGTGTCAACTTCAGCTCAGGTCATGATCTCCTGGTTCATGGGTTTGAGTGCCGTGTCAGGCTCTGCTGACCGCTCAGAGCCTGGAGCCTGCTTGGGATTCTGTGTCTACCTCTCTGTCCCGCCCCTGTTCGTACTTTGTCTCTCTCTCTCTCTCAAAAATAAACATTAAAAAACTTTTCTAAAGAGGAAGCAAGGGTGATAACCAAAATGTGGGAGAGATTTTTTTCTCTCTTGTTCCTGTTGCTGATGCAGAGATAGGAGAAAGACACTTAAATGTGCTGCTGAAACATGTTGAAGAGAGGCTCAAATTACAGGGCGGAGAGGGAAAATTGAGAGGTGCCAGGTTCTGTGCCTGCATGGGTGCCACTGAGGTAGACATGGCCCTGCCCTCATGGAGCTCACAGTGTGGTGGGAGAGGCGGGTCTCGAGCATGCAGATGAGTGTAGTTCAGCTCGGGCTGCGCCTTAGCCAGAGAAGAAGTGTGGAGGTGATAGCAGGTATTAAGAGGGTGAGGGTGAGATTCAGGAAGGTCTTTGGAAAGTGACTGAACTCAACAGGCAAAGGCTGAGAAGAAAACCAACCGACACTTAGAAGAAAATGTTCCAGGCAGGAGGAACAGTGTGTGTGGAGGCCCTGGGGTAAGAAAGAGCTCAGCACCTACAAGGGATGTCTCCCCATCCCCCTTACCCCCAGTCCCTGATGGAAAGGCTTGGTGTGGTAATAGGGTAGTGAGCATGAGAAAATGGTACAAATCAAGTTAGAGTAGAGAAGCAGAGGCCATCCCACGAAGGATCTTGTAGGTCTCATTAAAGATTAAAAAGTCCAGAAAGAGTAAGAAAGCACGATTATTATCCCTAAACCGTCTTCATTCTGCTAGATGGGACATTTAGGGGACAATTTGGTTTATGTCGTAGCACCTCCCACACGCCAGTCACTTTCTTTGTTGACCAGACATGACTGTAAGGGTAGGTCTTGAAAGCCGTTCTCTTATGTGAGGCCTCATCTTTTTTTCCTTCTATTTTTCAGGGTATAATTGACTACATCTTCTATTCTAAACCTCAGCTGAACACTTTAGGCATCTTGGGACCTCTGGACCACCACTGGCTAGTTGAGAATAACATCAGCGGCTGCCCACATCCACTCATCCCCTCCGACCACTTCTCACTTTTTGCACAACTGGAGCTCTTGCTGCCTTTCCTGCCCCAAGTTAACGGCATTCACCTTCCTGGCAGGAGGTAGTCAAGTATCTCCAGAGGAAGACCTCAGTTTCACTTGTAAACTCATAAAATCTGAATATAGGGGAGTGAGGTATGGCCACCAGGGTTTTGTTTTGGTTTTTCTTTTCCTTGATGATTTGAACTTTTTTGATCTTGATTATTTGATAAGGATATCGTATGAAAGCCAGGTGCTAGTAACAGACAAATTCTGAGCCCAATATGCTTTATAATATACTGCTGGACAGGGGTCGGTGTGTTTACACCTATCTTTAATTTGTTACAAGGAGTTTTCCTGTTTCTTCTATCCAATGTAATATTTTCATGCCTTGAAATAAGAAAATGTTTGAGCAGCATATTCTCTTTGCACAGAAATCTGTAGCACTACTTTTTTGAGGCCAGTAATGACATCCAGAGACCATTCTTCCATACTTTACTCCCTCCCTTTTCAGACTTGTTTGTAAAATATAGACTTTGAATTTAGCCTTTATGATTGTATATGATCCACAGAAGACCTGATTTATGAAATTTTGTACTAAGAAAATCAGATTTGGAAATGATTGTATTGTAAACTAAGGCTAAGTTTTTTTTACTGTTTCATGTGTTTTAAAGGCCAGCTTGTAAAAGAAGTTGCAACAGACTTTCTCTGCTGATGATTTGCACTGTTAGGGTTTTGTTAGCCCTTTTGTACTACTTTATTTTTAAACTGAGAACATTGCTCTCTTTAAATCTAAATCTGCTTAAAGCTTTGGACATTTTCTCAGACCAGAGGCAACTTATCCATGAATTCCTGGGTTTTTACAAAAACTGTCTACCAGGACAAATAAGCTGAGCAGTGAATGATCTGTAGGCATTTATGGACTGAATGTAATGGTTGATATATGTACATTCTGATATTTTTAAATCTTTAACTTTTTTAAGTTAAAAAATTCCAGCTGCTTGGATACAGCTTCTTAACTCCTTTTTGAGACACTTCCTGTCCTATCTCCACTGTGCCTGCCTAAATTTGTTCTCACCAAGCACTGCCTGTGCATGCAGAGAAAATCTGTGCATCCTCTTTTATATTTTTTAAATACTGTTTTAACATTTGTGAGAATTTTATGAAAATGCTTTTGTATGAGCTGTGGCTTTTTTTCCATTGTGAAGCATTGAATATCCCATTTTGGAACATCTTCACAGGTTGGGTCCTGGGTCTTCTGCTCACCAGACCCGAGCACTGCTTCACAGCGTCTGTCATTGCACAGTGCTGTGCGTCACCCAGAATGCTACTATCATGTGAATTCTTGTTGTTTTTCATGTACTCCTTAGTCTCTGTGGGGATTTTTTTTTTAATTCCTTTTTAAAAAAAAAAAAAGAAAAGAATTTTCCATTTATGAAACTATAAACAAGATGTATTTTCAAAACAGGTCCCTACGACAATTCTTCAGATCGTTTATAAAGTGACTAAGTCATTTTAGTAGGTCAGCCAAGGTACAAGTTCTCTCGTACCCTGTATCCTGCCCGTAGTGCCAGTCGTAGATTAGAGATTAAAGCCAGCTTTTAACTTGGCAGAGTTAGCTTGTATGTGTTCTGTTCTCGCTCGTTCATTCTCTCAAAAATCAGATGGGCTCGGAGGGAACGTGGTCTAACTGCTTTTGTTTCAACTGCAGGCAGGGGAGCAAAAGGATACCATATGAGCATTGAGTAAAACTGTTGAGATGTTCTTAACAATTTTTATACAGAGAATGAGTCATTTTGGATAATGACTTAAAATTTTATGAAAAATATTCAGCACTTAATGTGCTTATTCTGTTTTTAAGAGAAAATAAAATACTGTTTAAATAAATAATATTTTTTTTCTTTTTTAAAGAATTTTCCAAAAGGTGTTGATCTTGAATCTTTGTCTGGGACCTGGTTTTTCCTTTGAGGTTTTTAAAGATTTTGTTGTGATGGCTTTTTATTTTTTGCTTTTTGTTTCAAGTTGTGCTGACACCAAACACATCCAGTTTATAATCCGTACATTGGAAAGCTGGTATTACTGATGTAGAACCAATGCATAACTTTTTATGGGGTTTTTGTTTTGTTTTGTTTTATTTTATTTTATTTTTTTGTAAAGTGTGAATAAAAGGTGTGTTTACTCATTTTTCCTAAACACTGTGTTGGTAATGTGCATCATGACGATTTCCAGCGAGGGCGAGCTGGAGCTGGTTGGACTGATGAGGCCAGGGAACCACGTTTCCTATGATCTGCATTCCGTGAGAACAGGTCCGCAGAGCTTTACGGACGGGGGAGGGGAGAAGCACTTACTCATTCGTATTTGTTAACGGAGGATGTGTTCTTTTCGTAGATGCTGGGACTAGAGTGCCCTTGTTAGATGCTAAAGGTTTGAGCTTTACACAAAATGTTTTCATCTGTATTTGTTATTGTCTGCAATATATTTGAATTTGGGGGCAGCATAGTAAGATACGAGGGCCAGTTGTGTCTCAAAACTGTTCTTGCCTCTTCTGGGCACACTGCATTCTGTGTGTCCCTCTGAACAGCTTCTCCATCTTATCTAGTGATAAATTGAACCAAGAGTGTAGATTTACAACGGTCACCTTCAAAAGAGAAAGATATATTTTGGGTCCGTAGGGAATGAACAGTCACACCAAAATAGACTGATAACTTCTGTCAAGCAAGGCTTTGTGTTTGAAATATTTTCTGTGTCCTGAGTAATTTCCAATAATCCATACTCCTTAAAATGCAATAAAAACTACTATGTTTTCACAGTATAGACTTTTTTCAAAATTCTGTAACACGTATATTTAATGTGATGATGCCATAATGTAATTTCAGTGTTCTTGCTGGATAAATCCATTTTATGAATGTTTTACAGAGAATTTGGGGGTATGTTTTCTGTTTTTACCGATCTGAAATTTGGAGGCACTCAATTCCTTGTTGTAAATCTCTTGAAGTACATTTTACCGTATTACTGGTAATTATTTATGCTTTGAGAATTTAAATAATCACCAAAATTAATTTATGACATAATTTAAACTAAAGTTGTAGAAATAAATTGTTGATTGCAACTTTAATAGTCCTAGAAGAGAGGCCAGGAACATCTCCAAGAAATGTGTTTTTATTCTTGATTTGGTGACAGCCAGGAAAACTTATTTTGAGTTAGCACTTTGATACCTAAGGACATTATTAAATTGGGTGGAATGCACTTCTAAATGTTGAAATTAAAATTTCAAAGCTCTTCTAAGATTCAAGCTTTCAGCGACAAATTCCAGTTGTAGTATTCCATTTTTACTATTTAAATTTATGGAATTCGTTTCCATAATGACTTCTAAGGTCTTGGGGTCATGTCATCTGTAAGACAAAAGCCAACCTAGGCAAAGCCACTACAGCAGTTTGTTCTTTAATGAACCGGTCAGAGTATTCCATACAAACGATGCAGATAATTCAAACAACACCTTCAGCAAGTGTCTCTCCCCTGCTCGGAAACAGTATTTTAAGATGTTCACTTGGCTCTTCTTTTTGGTTACATAAAGTTTAATGACAGGTATGTTGAAGTAGCCTCTAAAGTAGAGGATCTAGTCCTTACTCACATTACATTATCTTGTGTAATATGCACTGGGCTCATTTGTGTTTACCGTTCCTGTAACAGAACCCAGCACGTTATCTGCACTAAGTTCGAAGAATGTCGCGTTTGCCTAGGCAGCTCTTTGATAATAAGGGTCATGGGAAACTGAACATGTACCTATGGACTGGTGGTAACAAGGGCTTTTACTGTTCTTTTCAGTGGAACCTTCTTGGTCAAATTGTAACTAGCTAGTATTATATTTATATACAGGGTCGCTTTTCTTTACTGATGTATTTTCCTACTCATAGCCAACCAATAAATTCAATATCTGTTTCAAATATCTTAAAAGTGTAATTTGTATAGCTGTAGTACTGAGGTTTGAGACGAATAAATGTTAGCAGACCACGTGATTAAAAATCTGAGTCATCTGGGACAGGGTTGTAACTCACCCTCTGAAAGGGTGAGTGAATGGGCGCGAGGCGGGGAGATGGTGTATTGACTGTGTTTTCTGTATAACACTCCTATCTTTGCCAAAGTCGAGTTTGATATTTGGGCAACTGATGGTCCGTTTGCATTTAGGAATTTTGTTGTTGTTGTTGTTACCAATATACCTCGTTCAATATAAGAATTAGGCTCATGTGTCTTCCGTCTTTTTTGGAAAGAGTTTGACATATTTTAAATAAATGCTTTTAAACACGGTAACAAACATTGCGTTGGTGGGGGTTATACTAATTCACTAGATGTTTTGCTTTTCACGTGTATATTTTATTGTATATATAAACTTTAAAAATGGGACTTCCAACTCTTCAGAAAAAGTCAATTTGATTTTTAGAAACTACTTCTGTAACAAATGTGAGTTTTTATGT
Organism: Suricata suricatta; assembly: GCF_006229205.1. Classification (NCBI taxonomy): domain Eukaryota; kingdom Metazoa; phylum Chordata; class Mammalia; order Carnivora; family Herpestidae; genus Suricata; species Suricata suricatta. Next base: position 14,059,626 of record NC_043705.1, read on the forward strand.
ATGCTAGAAAAAGTCCTTTAAAATCAGATGACAGTGAGCATTTGCCAAGACTGTCCAGTTTTTAAAGTAAAGTTAATCCTTAATATGTTATTTTGCCTTTATAATAGAAAAGTCTTGTTCCTCCTCCTGTCAAGAAGTAAGTGTATAGAAAAGTAAATGAAGTATTATGCCCGTGTTATCAATTCTAGTTTATGTTCTTTAGAGGAACCAAGTACCTACGGGAACATGAAGTGAAATATATTTAGAATAAAGGTTTGGGCGTAAGGTAACAATGTTATATATACTGAGAATTCCCAATTTGGAGTGTGATTTAGGTATTCACATTTAAATCGAGTTTAGAATAAGCTTTCAACGGTGCCTGGGTGGATCAGTTGGTTATGAGTTCGAGCCGAATGCGGGCCTCTGCACTGACCGTGCAGAGCCTACTTGAGGGACTCTCTCTCCCTTTCTGCCCCCCTCCATTCACCCAGTCTCTCAAAATACAAATAAACTTAAAAAAATAAGCTTCCACAAGTACTATAAAGACAATTTTGATAAACATTACATGTTAGAAGAATTGTACAGAAGGTAGTTTTTTCTAGGATTTTACAAGAGATTGAGAAACATTTCTCTAAATTTCCTCCAAATAATAAAACGTAAAATGTTCAAAGTGGATTGCAAGCTGTTCAGTTATTGGGGGCCTGTCCTAAGAAGTTGTGCTTACTACACTGGTGCGACCAGGGGCAGGCTCAGAGGTTCGAAGGGCCTTCCTCGCACGGTGAGTGGGGGCTGCAGGCCCCAAGGAGCCCATCGGCACAGCCGTGTCTTCGCCACTGGCCCTCCAGCCCTGCAAGTTCCCAGGCTCCCCCGCACGCAGACCCACTTGTCCTGCTTCCCAGCTTTATGTAGCTCTTGAAAACCTGGTCTGTTAAAGACACTGAAGGGGACCGATGGCATGACCAAACTTGCCTTCTAACACTCATGCCCATGCAGTGGCCGGCTCTCAGGGCAGTGACATAGGTGTCAGGGCATATGCTCAACAGTGGGAGCTTTGGGAGGTAGCAGAACCTTCTCTCCTAGTTGATAAGATACTGCTCATGGTAACTTTGAACAGGTCCGAGACTGTCGTTCGGGCGAATCAGAGTTGTTCCTTTATGTACTTTTCTTGGTCACCATACTGATTGGTACTCATTTGAAAGTTCTTGTTGGACATTATGCTAAGATTGGAAATTCAGATTTATCAGCCCTGGTCTCTGACTTCAAGTTGCTCATGGGTCATTATAATCCAGTGTAACATGTGCTAGAGGTACACCAGGCCATGGAGGGAGCAAATCTGTCTACGTGAGCCTGTAAAATTTTCCAGAGGTGATCTCTTCCTTCTCTCTCTCTCATCCTCCCCTGCTCACGCTGTCTCTCTCTCAAAAATAAATATAAACATTAAAAAAAGAACTTATTTCCCAGATGAATAATAGCTACAGTAAAACCCTTTGTGAAATGTGCCTAATTACAAATAGAATGGATTTTGAACCTGTGGGTCTTTCAGTGGGAAGCGCGCTGGTGGAGTAAATGGAACACAGTGGAAGCCTTTGGAACCTTGAGCCATAGGTGGTGAACTTAACCCTGTAGGTGGTGATAAAGAGCCATACAAGGGTTTTAAGATTTTTTTTTTTATGCATGTTTATTTTTGAGAGAGACAGTGAGCAGGGGAGGGGCAGAGAGACAGAATCTGAAGCAGGCACGGGATTCTAACTCACAAACCTTGTGATCATGTCCTGAGCCAAAGCCAGACACTTAACCGACTAAGCCACACAGGTGCCCCTTAAACGGGAGCAGCATTACCAGGTTTACGTGAAGAGTGGACTAAAACAGTAAAACTAGTTAGCTGGCTCTGGTGTGGTCTGTAAGCTGAGGATGGCTTGCAGGGCTGTAAGAGAAGAAAGAAGGGGGAATTAGACGTTCAGGAAGAAGCTCGATTTATCCCTCATCATTAGTGGGTTTGTTGGGTCACTCCTTACTTTGATCAGGTAAACCCTGACTCCACGTCTCTTAGGTGTTCTCCTCCAAAGCAAACGGTCTTTTTTCCTTTTCTGACCTCACTAAAACATTAAGGCAAAGGATTTTGTTTCTCAGGCTATGCTTTACTGCATTTTGCAGTATTTTTCATGCAGATTTTAGTCTGCAGAAGAGATCCAGTGTGTCTCTACCAAACAAGTAACTACTAGGCGTTAAAAGATACTTCAAGGGGCGCCTGGGTGGCTCAATCAGTTGAGCTTCCCACTTCAGCTCCGGTCATAACCGTAATCTCACGGTTCCTGGGTTTGAGCCTGGAGCTGCTTCAGGTTCTGTCTCCCTCTCTCTCTGCCCCTCCTATGCTTGTGCGCTCTCGCTCGCTCGCTCGCTCTCAAAAATAATTTTTTAAGATACTTTAATACAGCAACATTCCTTCCAATGGAAGGAATTCAAATATTCCAAGCCCAAGTACTAGTATCCCCTCATGCAGAGGATTAGGCCTGTGTCAGTCTAGTAGCCTCTGGCCACATGTGCCTTTGAGTACTCAAAACATGGCTAGAGGGACTGGAACTAAAATATTTTTCTGTAAAACTTTATTATTTTGATAGGACCAAATTTCTCTGTATCCGACACAATGTGTAAGATATGAAACCAAGGTATTGCTTGTGTTAGACAAACACTTCACCAGTTGATGTCAAAGAACAATTTCTGCCCCATTTTACTAAACCATTTACACTATAATGTGTTTGAATACTTAATGCTGGCAGCATGAGTTACTGTGCCTGTGTAAGTCATTAGTAATTGAGATACCTTTGTTCATTTTAATATAAATTATTTTTCTGGCTTAAAAAACTATGGTCAAATTATTAAATTTAAAATCAGTGCCGATATAGATAGAAGTGAGCTAGTCTCACAACTGGAACAGTAGACTAGAAGGTAGATCCACAGATTTCATGATGAATGACAAGTGCAATTACCTGCATCAGAGGAAGAGGAAAGCCTCTTAAGAAAATAATAAAAGTAATAAAGTGAACACTAAGATACGTTTTCTTCAAATACTTACAGAATTCAGTGTTTTCTGTCAACAGTCAAAAAAGAATAATAGACAAAATTAATCACCTGAAATACAAGTCCAACAAAAAGGTGGGTTTTTTTTTCTATTTGTAACAGGACATGAGCTTGTAGATTTGGCCAATTCTAAAAGGGCTTGTATTCTTCCACAGGAAAATAATTTTTTAATGGAGATCTGGTATAAAAATATGTATTTCAATTTGGAAATTTTGTTAGAAAGTGAAGACACTAAATATTTTACAAAAATCAAATATATGCAGTTACGCCAACAGTTACCTATAGAATACAAGGCTTTCCTAGTACTGGTTCAAAAATTGAAAAATTGGAAGTACTTAATTTAGAAGACTTGTGCTATAAAAGGCATCAACCAGTTAATATTTTGTGTATGCTTTTTCATAACAGCTCCAAATTTACGAAGAAATGGGAACGCTTAGCCTAAAATCAAACTTACAGCATAGCTATTTTTGCATCTTTTACAGCTGCCAGAAATTTTCTTCTAGATATGAAGGAAAATTGTTTTTATCACTGCAGATGGTTATTCCAGCATATTAGGTCAAAAATCTGGATTTGTTGAAAATTTTTTTAATGAGCCTTGACTTCCTTCATTTTGTTTCACCTTACGATGCTTATTGAAAATAGTTCCACTTAAATTTTCCAAAATAGATTGAGAAGTGTCACAGTTGGTGAGTATATATAATTTCAGATCAAAGAACCATCACCAGTTTGTTAAGACTATTCAGAGAGCTAGAAGACAACTTAATGATCTTTTGCTAATATTAGCTCATTGGTTGAATTATGAAGAAATGTTAACAATGGCTTACAGTTCTTTTAATACCAATTTAAGATTATCTTGAAACAAAAGGAATGCTTGCCAAATATTCAGTAGTCAAAAGCAAACCATAATCAGTATGATACACATTTTCTTACCAATAGCAAGCTGCTTTTGAGTAAACAAAAATTGAAGCTCCAAGAAAAGAGTATTTGTGACTTTCACAGATGGGTACATGAATTTATGTTGGACTTTAAGTTGTACCGTAATACTAACCAAGAATGCTGGTTTTTGTACATTGTCTAACAAATTTTAACTGTAATCACATTTTGTAAGATGGCAGCTAAAACTACAAGAAAAATTTGGAACAATTTGTTGGTGTGTTGTTAAGTTTAAGGTTGCTTTTCAAATGATGCAAATTTGATTTGGATGTTCTCTAGAGCCAACACAAGAATTTGTAATTGAACAAAGGGCAACTTGGAGAGAAGTTGATAAGCTTTTGCTGCAAAGTTAGATTCATCTATAAAAGAATAAACTTGATGTAGAATAACAACATTTTTAATGACTTGAGGATTCAGTTATATTTGGGATAATTTGGATATATGAGTCTACTTAGAGTCTACTTTTGCAGTTGTGTCCTATGTAATTGTTAAAATCATTAAAGAAAGTAAATATTACACTAGAAAATACTAATGCAGAAAAGTAGTAAAGCAGGAATAGACTAAAGCATGAGACACTGAAAAAGTAAAATGGCAGGCATAAATCCAGTATTACTGTATATGGATGGGTTAAGCTCCGACTGGATAAAAATAATGGAAGCATACACTGACTAGAGGAGACACACTTTAGATGCAAATACACAAATCGGTTGGAAGTAAAAGGATGGAAGGTGTTACCCAACTGAACTCTAAGAAAGTTGGTGTGGCTCTACTAACACGACAAAACAGACTTGAAAACCCAAAACGTTACTAGAGATAAAGAGTATTTTATAATGATGAGCAACGATATGAGCTAAACGATAACCACAAACTACATAAAACTGACAGAAGGAAAGGGATAAATAGACGGTCATCATTAGTTGTCCCAATGCCCCATTCCCAGTGGAAAGAACAACTAGGCAGAAGATCAGCAAGGAGAGGATACTTGAACACCACTATAAAACAACAGACATGTATAGGACACTCTGTAACTGTACCAGAATACACATTCTTCCCAAGTGTGCGCATGGAACATTCTCCAGTAGACCATAGGCTAGCTCATAAAACAAGCCAGTAAGTTTAAAGAATTGAAACTGTACCAAGTATAGCCCCTGATCATAATGAAGTGAAACTAGAAAGAAAGTTGCAAAGATGTGGAAGTTTAAAGTACACTCCTAAATACCACTGGGCCAAAGAGGGGGGGAAAAAAAGAGGAAGAAAGGACATAATAATAAAGACTGGAGCAGAAAATAATGAGATAGGGAATAGAAAATAGAGAAATCAACAAACACAAAAGTTGATTGGAAAGATCAAAATTGAGCTTTATACTGCACAGAGGAAAAAAGATTACTAAGATCCAAGAATAAAAGGAGGGGGAATTGCTCCAAACCTTACAGAATAATGAGTATTATGGGATACTATGGACAGTTGTAGGTTAATGACTGAGATTATGTAGATAAAATAGACAAATCCTTAGACAAATTATCAAAACTGACAAGAAATAGAAATTCTGAGTAAATGTATAAAAAGAAATAGAGTCAAAAATTAAAACTAGGGTGTCTGGGTGGCCCGGTTAAACATCCGGCTTTGGCTCAGGTTATGCTCTCACAGTTCGTGGGTTCGAGCCCTGCATCAGGCTCTGTGCTGACAGACTCTCTGTCCCTCCCCTGCACATCCTCCCTCTCTCAAACAACAACAGACATAAACTGTCTAGAAAGAAAAGCCCAAGTCCACATGATTCCACTTGTGATTTCTCTCAAATACTTAATAATTCTTTACAATCCCTTCCAAAAATGAGAAGGAAGGAACACTTCTTAACTCCCTTTGTGAGGCCAGTGTTACTCTATAGCAAAGCCAGAGATGTCACATGGCAAGAAAACTACACACCAATGTTGCTTGTGAAAACAGGAAAATCTTCAGTGAAATACCAGAAAACTAAATACAGCAATTTGTAAAATGATTATACCCCATGACCAAATGGGATCCATCTAAAAAATGCGAGTTGGCTTAATATCTGCACATAATGTGATCTACTTCATCAGTAGTATAAAGGCAGTGGCACAGGATCGTTTCATTAGGCACATAAAACTTCTATACCCTTTCGTTTAAAAGCAAAATATCAAGCAGGAACGGAAGAGAACTTCCTCAGCCAGATAAAGGGCTTTTACAAAGAACTCACAATGAACTTCCTGCTAAGTGGTGAGACAGTGACCCCTAAGATCAGAAAAAAGACAAGATGTTTACTCTTGCCACTTCTATTCAACATTGTGCTATAAGTTCTAGCCAGGGAAATTAGGCAAGAAATAAAAAGTAATAAGATCTGAGAGGAAGAAGTAAATTATATTTGTAGATGACATGACCAGGTAATCCACATACCAAAAACCTATTAGAACTAATAAATTAATTCTGCAGGCTGTGTGTGGGAGGTGCCGGGGGGGGGGATAAATTAATAAATAAATTCAGCAAGGTTAATGGAATCAGGATCAAAATACAAAAATTATTATTTCGGAGTTTGAGCCCTGCATCGGGCTCTGCACTCTCTCTGCTCCTCACTCACTCACACTCGCGCTCGCTCGCTCTCTCTCTCTCTCTCTCTCTCTCTCTCTCTCTCAAAGAAAGAAAGAGGGGTGCCTGGGTGGCTCAGTCGGTTAAGCAACCAGCTTTGGCTCAGGTCATGATCTCACGGTTCGTGGGTTCGAGCCCCGCATCAGGCTCTGTGCTGACAGATCAGAGCCTGGAGCCTGCTTCAGATTCTGTGTCTCCCACTCTCTCTCTGACCCTCTCCTGCTCACGCTCTCTCTCTCTCTCTCTCTCTCTCAAAAATAAATTTAAAAAATAAATTTAAAAATGAGTAAAGGGCTTGAATAGACATCCTCCAAGAAGACAGAGTTGTTGTTTATTTTTGGAGTGATAAAAATGTTCTGAAATTAGACAGTAGTGATGGCTTCACAGCACTGTGAAGGACTAAAAACCCTCGGAATTACATACTTTAAAAGAGTGAGTTTTATGGGATTTGAATTATTTGAGATTCACTCATGTTGATGCATGTAGCTGTACCGGCTGCAGTGTGATACTGTAATGTATGAATATCCCAAAAATCTACCCTTCTCTGCAGCTATCTTCGCATTGTTTCTAGTTTTCCTTTTCCTTCCCCCAATCCTCACACACCATTCTGTTCTGAACATTCTGTTAGGTGCCAAGAATTGCTGGAATTAGTCGCTAGGAATTGCTGGAATTGCTAGGTGTTGGGACAGGCGTATGATTTTCACTAGATATGCTCATTCCTGTCCAATGTGTTTCTGCTCACTCGCCCATCAGAAGTTTATGAGATTTTCCCATTGTTCTACAACTTTGCCAATGTTTGTTTTTCTCCGACTTTGTTTTTGGCAATCTGGTGGGTATAATAGTATTTCATTGTGGTTTCTGTTTATCTTTCCCTTATTAATAACAGGCATATTTTTGCTATTTCATGTTCCTCATATGATTTTATGCCTGTTGAGGATTTTTGTCCTTTTCTGGCTAATTCATAGTTCTTTATGTACACAGGGTACTTACCCTTTATCAGTTAATGTATCTTGCATAATTTCTCAGTTGTCTTTTAATTTTAAAAAATCTGTAACTCTGTATGTTAAAATATTTGTCAGTTTTCAGAATGATGAACTGATTTTCTTGTGTCCTCAAAACATTACCAAACAGGCTATTTTCCCCTCTGTTTCAAAACCACATAGATTTAAACATATTTGATGAGTGTCATCCATTGCACTTACTACCATTACTGATGTGTAATTACCCCATTTTTGGCAAGTGAGAGATTTAGCCAGACCGGTCCCTGTGTCTTTTTGGCACCATCCTGGTGGTCTTGAGTAGCTTACTTCTAATCTGGTATGAAACGAGGTTCTAGGTTCCATATCTGGAACCAGCCATTTCTCCAAAGCCTCTTGGTTCCTTCAGTGGTATCTAGAGACCACAATCCGGATGCAAGGATTCTCATTGCTACTGGATTCATCAGTTTCTAGATACTTTCAGAGGATAGAGACAAGAGACTTTTTTTCTGAAGATAAAACACAGCAGGTAATTATAATGGCACTTTCTGTTCAAATGTTGAGCCTTGAAGTTTTTACTGAACCTTAATAATCTTTTTTTAATGATTATTTTTTAAATTTCTCTCTCTGTCTCAAAAACAAACATTTAAAAGACAGAAGTGTGAGCAAGCAAGGGGCAGAGAGAGAGGGAGACACAGGATCCAAAGCAGGCTCCAGGCTCCGAGCTGTCAGCACAGAGCCTGATATGGGGCTTGAACTCACAAACCGTGAGATCATGACCTGAGCTGAAGTCAGACATCCAACTGAGCCACCCAGGCACCCCTGAACCTTAATAATCTTCTTTCCTTCTTTCCACTTTGCCAGAAATCTCAAGTTTCAACGACACTGACATAATTAGTCATAAGTCATATTATAGAATATGCAGAGAATAGCCTCAATCTAGCAACACCACTAAGAAAAAGTTGATTGTTTTTACCGTTCTCATCCTTGGAGTATTATTACCCTGCACTGAATGTAGAGTTAAATTACTGTATTTTCATGTTACTTGGAATAGTTTTTTTTTTTTTTTGCTGTTGTTTGTTTGTTTGTTTACTAATCTCCAAACCCAACATGAGGTTTGAACTCATGAACCTGAGATCAAGAGTCGTATGCTCTACAGATTGAACCAATAGTCTTGGGATTATACCACCATGGAAAATAAAATTAGGTTTGTTCCTCTTTTTTCATAATTTCAATTTTTAGAGTGCTTAATTTTTTTAATTTGGTATTTTAGAATCTTGTAAAATATTTATATAGTTACCAAGTCAAATGGGCAAAATATGATTTTTTAAAAAATTTTTATTTATTTTAGAGAGAGAGAGAAAGAGACAGAGTGTGAGCGGGGGCAGGGCAGAGAGAGAGGGAGACACAGAATCCAAACCAGGCTCCAGGTTCTGAGCTGTCAGCACAGAGCCCAACGTGGGGCTCCATCTCACAAACCCGTGAGATCATGACCTGAGCCGAAATCAGATGCTTAACCAACTGAGCCACCCAGGTGACTCACAAAATACAGTATTTACAGAAATCTAGCCTTCCGCCATATTCCCTCTTTCCCTGGATTTATGGTTGGTGTCTTCCCAGGAATCTGTAGGACGGAGAAAGGGAGCTGTTAGCCTCAGGCTTTCAAGTGTTACTGACTCGTGGACACTCTCTTCTACTGAGCTCTGTGATCTCCCCTCCAGGGTGTGGCTGGGAAGGTTCCAGAGGTGGGAGGTGGCAGGGTCATCTCAGGACAGGGTCCTTGCCTGAACCCCCAACCCACTATCAGTTCCAACAAGCTCCTGGGACATACTATTTTCTCCCAGTGATCCCTTGAGCATTTTAATCTAGTGCATTAACTGAGGGGCATACATAATGTTCCCAGGAATTGGCTTGTCAGGTTTTATGTCCCCACTGCCTTCTTCACCAGAGATGCATAGTGATTCACCTAATTATTGATTCATTTTTGTCCAGACCAGAGCCTTACACAAAGACTCAGAACCCTTGAGAATCTTGGGGACAGTGGGTTGATGAGAAATTTAAATTTAATCTGGATCCCAGTGGCTGCCTCCCCTGTTCTAAGTTGATGTGTAAACTTGTCAGAATACAGCCACGGCCCCCCATTTAAAGCCTGAATGTCCTTGTCAGAATAGGAACAGAAAAAAGCCAGACCCATGTTTTCATATAAAACAGGTACAGGGGCACCTGGGTGGTTCAGTCGGTTAAATACCCAGCTTCAGCTCAGGTCATGATCTCACGATTCGTGGGTTCGAGCCCCACATTGGGATCTATGCTGACAGCTCAGAGCCTGGAGCCTGCTTTGGATTCTGTGTCTCCCTCTCCCTCTGCTCCTCCCCCATTCATGCTCTATTTCTGTCTCAATAATAAATAAACATTAAAAAAAATTAAAAGGGGTACATTAAAAAAAAAAAAACAGGTACAGAAGGGTTCAGATCGTCCACGGTGGGTTGATAGTTAAACCAGGGAGAGCCCTTCTCAGAAAACGTGAGGCCGAGTTCTACTTTTCCTGGAGCAGTAACGTATCAATCAAAGAGGAGTTTGCTGGGAAGTTTCCCTCAAGACAGACATCAATAGTCAGACTCCGGGCGCCTTCCCACCAGCACTGGGGATCAGTCCAGGAATGGTGGGTCTTCTGGTAGAACCAAAGGGCCCAAAGCCACTAAATTATTTCAATAATGAACGATCAGAAACCACCGAGAAAAATCAAACCTGACATAGACTTCCTACAGCCCTCAGTCCTGCCTCAACCCAGGAAAGAAAGGTATGTCAGAGGGAAGATAAAAACTTTTCAAAAAGTAGCAACAAATAGCTAACTTTGGAGGTTCTCACCAATTTCCAAGGGTTAAATAACTCCTATGCTTCATAAGTAATTGTGGAGTGTAACAGGTGGGGGATCCCAGTTTTAGCTAACTCTAATACTTGGCCAATCCCCGTCCCCTTTAATTGGTGGCTCTGAGTCACCTGCAAAATGTCAGTAGTGTCTTTCACACACCTGCACGCACCCTCACACAATCGGGGCATCGTGTACCCCCTGAGGCCTAGGAACCATCCCACCTGCAGGCCCCTCAGCACCATCGCTCACGGCAGCGGGAGAAACGGGCTTTGGTACCGAGGCAAGAAGAAACCAGCCTCAAAGCCGCTCCTATCCATGTTTATTGGGAGAGTAGGGAAAGGAAGGCTTGGCTGATCAGGGCTAGGCGGCCATCCCCAGCCTGCAGATGGCAGCACCTCATCCCCAGGCAGAGATCCTCCAGTCTCCACTCAGCCAAGGTACGTGAGGGCCCCCTGGAAAGGAAAAGCCAAGTTTGAGTGGGTTCTCACCCCCAAGGGCCCTCAGAAGCCCCCTTGCCATTCAGATGTGGTCCACAGGGTTCCCACCCAAGGAATCCTGCTTCTGGGGGCCGGCGACGAGGACCCCCTGACGTAGGGCTGGGCCGCCTTTGTGGCATTTTGAGGAGCAGACTGTGCCACTCTGGCAGGGTGGCTGGGGAGGGGGACTGCCTTCAGAGGGAGGGTGCACCCACATTACCAGCAGAGACTTCACGGCCCCCATGGCCTCAGGGCCCAGCTCAGCCACAGGCTTCCTGGAATCCTCCATGAGCTGTTTCACTGGGAACCCCAGGATGGTCAGGATGAACTTCAGGGCTTTGAAACCTTGGAGAAAGGGGTTGGCCATGGCCCCGGCCCCAGCCATAGCGGCTGTCTCAGCCAGGTCTCCTGCCCCGGCCAGGGCCTCTGCCCCAGCCTCCACAGCAGGATTGAGGTCGGTCAGAGCTGAGGCCACAGGCTTGGCCACTGTGTCCACGAAGAAAGTGGCAGCTGCAAACACAAGGAGAGAAAAGCCCCCTGTGTGAACTGGGCCTCCGTGGAGACCTGCTAAGGGCCTGTCTCCTCCGGGTGGTGCGTGCACCTCTAGCCACTCGCTGACGGCTACCCCATCTGAGTTGGGGGAGGCCCAGCCCTGAGGAGTCCCCTGCTGGTTGAGACAGGCAGTCTTGTGAGCAGATCGCTGTGGCCCAGCAAGCAGGTGGCTGGACAGAGGGGCATACGAGGTGGCCCAAGGGTGAAGGGAGATGAAGAAAGCTCTGAGTGGCATCCACGGCAGGCTTCCCAGAGAAGGGGACACCTGGAAAGGGCCTTGAAGGATGAAGCAGAAAGCAAATGGGTGGCGTAGTCCCAGACCAGGGCCAGAGCTGACGTTGGCCAAGGCTAGGACAATCTGGTGTTGGGTCAAGAGGAGACACTGGGGCCAGTGGGAATAGGAGAGGAAGCCTGTGGGCTGGGGCAGGGCAGACCCCAGAGGGCCTTGAAGGCCCACGAAGGAGCAGGACATCCTGCCCAGAGGGACGAGGAGCCCCAGGAGGTGGTAAGTGGAGGAGTGGCCTGGTGCCCAAGGCAGAGGCAACAGGGGACCCAACCAGAGCCTCTGCCAAGGCCCCGGAGCGAGGACCTGGGGACCAAGTCCTGCAGGCACTCACCAGGACGGCTCAGCAGAGCCACACAGAGCACCAGGAAGGCGGCCGCGAGCTTCATGGCGGACTGGGCGCAGTGGCTGCTCTGGGAACAGAGGCAGGCTTCGCTCTGGTTCATATACCCCGTCCTCACCCCTCTCCCAGGCTGGGGCCTCGCCACCTCATCCTCCTGAGAAATGTGCTGTTTGCTCAGCTAGTACAACCCTGGCCAACTTCCTGCTCAGCCTGGTGGGCCCTGGGAGGCCTGTGCCCCCCTACGCACCCAGGGCTCAGGGACTTCCTGTTGGCAGAGCCCCCTGGACCAGAGGGCTGGGCTCTTCATTGAGAGCAGGAATGTAGGCTATGCTTTGTGGGCACAAGGCCCACGCAGGAGGTTACCTTTGTGGAGAGCTCTCTGTTCTGACCCCACCTGGCCCTCCAGCACTGCTGCGCACCCCGGGACAGGAAGGGACAGGGGTGTGACACTGGTCCTTCCCCCGCTGCCAGACCATGGAAATGGCGGGCAGTGGGGGTCCTCCGGGCCCTCCTGGTCCTGGAGAGGCAGAGAGAGACTCCAAGCCCATCCAAGTCCGACCTCATTCCTGGCCACCACCCTGGTGGGGCCACAGCGCGCTACCAGTGAGAACACAAGGACCCACGACAGTTTTCCAACTCTGCCATCAGTCTCCCTACCAAGAGTTTCTTTCAAAGTCCTTACACATATGTCACTACCTAGTATGATAATGGAGGATGAGCAGAACACATTCAGCCCCACGACACAGGCTCATCAGTAGGAAGATGTGAGTTTTCAGGGAGCATCCTGAAATACCCACTCGCCACTTTGGTTACAAGAGGGTTTTGGCCTTTACAGCCTGACGGGTCTCCAGCTGCTCCTGAGTGCCCCCCCCCCTCCGCAGGGCGCTTTGCACCCTCCTACCTGCAGACAGCACTGTCAGCAGCTGTGGCCAGAGCGTGCACATTCATGTGGTCTTCAGGCAGTTCTTACACTTTTCCTTGATTGCCTGGGGGCACTTTGCACTGTCATTCTTAGTGTGGAAATAATTGCAATAGGAAGTACGCTTTCAACTTGCAAAAATGGACCTTTGAGGGATTTTTTCCAAAGGGTTGCTGCTCTTGAGGCAAGGACAAAACCCAAAAAGAGGGCCAGATGGGGTTAAAGATGGAGCGGGGTGGGAAGGCTTGCCCCGGGCTGCACCCACAGTGCCCTGAGCCTCATCTTCTCAAGGAGGCTTTAACCAAAGGGATGATTTCTCGGGCCGCCTCTCTCCTACAAAGCCTGGGCCGGCAGGTGGGGTGACACCTTCCCACGAGTCAGGATGGCTCTGCCTTCCCCCACAACAGAAGGTGCAGGAGCTGAGGGGAAGACCAGAAGGGTTTCTCTGTGACCTCAGGGAGGCCTGAGGGTCCCCAAAGTGGAGGCTGTTTCCGGGGTGAGTGAGGACAACAGCACGACGTGGATAAGGAAGGTGGACACAGCTAAGAAGCGGTTTCTCCTTCTGCTTCAGCATGAGTTTCCTTGGGCCCAACACAAGGTTGTGGTGTCTGCTTCTGGGGAGCATCGCTTCCACTGGGCTGAGGACGTGTACTTGGAGGGGAATCTGCTGTGGCAGCTGAGAATTGCCAGGCAAGCTCGCCAAAGGTGTGTGTGTTGAGGGGGGGGGGTGGGTGGCAGTGCTGGGATGTTGTCACAGGCCTCTTGTTCCTTGGAGGCCTGGAGACATGGATCTCCAAAGAGCAGGTGTGGGGCTCCTGGGTGGCTCAGTCAGGTGTACCTCTGACTTCGGCTCAGGTCGTGATCTCACGGTTTGTGAGTTCAAGTCCCACATCAGGCTCTGTGCTGACAGCTCAGAGCCTGGAGCTTGCTTCAGATTCTGTGTCTCTCTCTTGCTCTTCCCCTGCTTACAATCTGTCTCTTTCAAAAATAAATTAACATTTAAAAAAAAATCAAAGAAAGAAAGAAAGAGGAGGCGTAGTTCAGCTCTGCTTGTGATTGGAAGGAAGCCTTAGCCATCACAGTGCCATCCAACTTCTCAGATGCAGCCACAGCCAAAGGACCCCAGACCCACCCAGGCCTTGGAGGCAGGCGTATCTGGTCCAGGAGAACAACATGGAGGGGTGGAGATGGGCGAGGTCAGGTTCTGTTCTTTGTGGGGACTTGAGCCATGACTTCTGGCTATGAGGAATGCAGATGTGGCTGCCCTCTTGTTGGTCAAGCCCTGCACGTGGGGGCATGGCTGTCTTCACCCAGACCCCGTGGCTGTCTGGTGGTCACAGCACACCTCTTGTCTGCAGAACTTGGACAACACAACTGAGCACAATTCCAAATCAGAACCAGAACGCGGTGGGATTCCGAGTTAGTGGGTCCTCAGAGCCGGCTTAATCACTGACCCATTTCACGGTTCTGGGGCTGCATCCTGGCAGCAGTCTTGACCTCAGGACACAAAGGACACAAAGTGACCCTGTCATTCGTGGCAGGGGTCGGGAGGTCTTGTCGCTACTCACGCCTGGTCACCCACACCTTTAGCTGTCAGACAGGGTGGGCTTACAGAAGAAAGAAAAGGATGGACCGGGTTTCCTGAGGGGTGGGAGCCAGCCGAGCACTGCAGCCCCTGGTGACTGACACTCCTGCCAGCCAGTCCACAGCCCCTGTGGCTGATGGGTCCTGCTCATTGGTGGGCCCACCACTCTTCCTCGTTTGTCCAGGTGGCTGTGCTTCAGCCCCTCGGCTCGTCTCTCTCTGAGGTTCAGGGCGCAGAAATGGACCCTCAGAACTGCAGTCTAGACTCTGGGCTCCGGCCCAGCCTCAGGCCTCTGTGGGTTGGGGCCCAAAGGACTCTGATGTTTTATTCTTCTCTGCCATTGCTCCCTTGGGGGTCCCAAATGGATGACCAGAGCAAGGCAGAATTCCCTGGGTTCTTGGCCAAGACCCATCTAATGGACCTGCATTCCTAACATTGGCTCCATCGGGGAGAGATGGCTTTTCCTTGAGCTTTATCTCACCTTCTTAAATGCACTAAGTAGGGACCAGGCCCAAGCAGAGAAGACAGTTATAAGAGTTGACCCAGAATTGTGGAGTCAGGGCTCCTAGGATCTGAACATTTGTGACCTTCCTCCCCAGAGCCAAGCCATTGTCACTGTGTCCCCAGCTGGGCTCTTATCTTTGCATCTGGTGCCAGGGGCAAGTGCCCCCCCCAAATATTCATTGCATCTGAGATGAGAGGGAGCAACAAAAGTATGGCATGAGGTCACATTTAACATTTTTGTATATATTTTTTCTGATACCAAACACAAGTGCCTTGTGTTTTTGTTTAATGTTTATTTATTTATTTATTTATTTATTTCATAAATAAGATGAAGCATTTATTGAATAATTCCAGTGAGTCCTATGCTGTGAGGCAGACACCCTTCATTCAGGGCAAACTTTCTCTTCTCTCCTATCACATGAAAGCCAATCTCTTACCCACAAAACCACATATTCTTTCCCATCTCTGTCTCAAGTGCCATTTAGATATAACAAAGCATGATGGCATAGAGCAAGAAACAAAGACTGATGTTCCAAGAGAAAGTGAAACAGGTCCCTCCAAGGGCCACCTTCCCCTCCTTCTCCTCTAGTTGTCAGGACGTCCCTCTTGGCTTCCGGCTCTCTCTGCCTCCCTGGCAAGACTGTCTGCCCACAAGGCCTCAGCCAGTCTGTCTCTTGCTTTCCTCACTTTCTGAGTCTGTCTCCAGATATCTCTGGGCGTTACTGGTTGTCTGCAGGTGGATGGCGGGAGACAGAAACCCACTCCCGGGACCATCCCTGCCCAACTGGAAGATGGCGCTGGGCAGAGCTCAGGTCTGCCGAGGAGAGACCCAGCACCCCAGCACCTTGCAACTTCTTGTAAGATGTTTGTAACATCCAAAGGACTTAAAACCTCCCCATCGCAGCTGCAGGCCTGGAGGCCCCGCAGTCTCCTGTGTGTGTAGATTTGCTGGGGCTTCTGCAAGGTTCCATCCCATTCACTGCACCTGGTCTTGTTGCCAGGAAGCGACATTATCCTCGTGACCAGCCTCTCAAAAATGCAGCTCGTCCGCCTTATAGGAAGTGCAGCTATTTCACGACACCTCTGGTTGGTCTTGGCTAAATGGACTTGTCTTTTCTTCTCTAGATTCTGGGTCATCATGTTTCTTTTGAGTTTCCCCAGAACAGGCTGGGCTGGAGGACAGATGGACGCAGTTGCCTCCATGGCCACAGAGTTGTCAAGATGCCACCACTCCTGATGTGAGAGCCCACCGCTGCCTGTTGGAAGAGGTGTCAGTATTTATTTACTTTTGAGAGAGAGAGAGAGAGAGAGAGAGAGAGAGAGAGAGAGAACCAGTGGGGGAGGGGCAGAGAGAGATGGGGACAGAAGATTTGAAGTGGTGTCTGTGCTGACAGCAGAGAGCCTAACATCAGGCTCGAACTCACGAACCGTGAAATCATGACCTTGGACACTTAACTGACTGCGCCACGCAGGTGTCCCGAGTGCTTTGTATTTTTACTTCCTAAGTTTTGTCTACTGCTCTTGCTGATTCTTCCCAAATGCTCCAGCAGATGTCTTCCCTGGGGTCGTCCATGGGATGGGGACATTAACAGAGACACACCCATGTCAAGAACTGTATCTTCCTGCTCCATTCTGGCGAGGGGGTCCCAGTGGCTGCCCCATCCTGGGAATTCCATCCAGGGAATCCCCTCCTCCTGGGTTGTGTGTGTCCCATTGTCTCCTTCAATTTCCCCAGAGGATCAATGTCAACCTCAGGCTCTAACCAGGATGTGGCAGGAGGAGTCACTGGCTGTGTGGCGTGGGGGTGGGGGACATGGGGCTTCAGCTGCTCCGTTCATAAGATTATCCGCCAACAAGCCTATTTCCATTTCTTGCCCAGACTCCCTGTTCTGAGCCCTACATGGGCTGGTGTCCCACAGATGGTGGGGTTCCCCTTCCTTGGCACTGCCAATCCCACCATCTTCCACCCCCTCACCCTGGAAATGATTGTTCTGTTGTTAGTCTAATAAAATTTAAACAGTTATTATTGAGAGGTTAATTGTCCACTTTGGCTCAGGTCATGATCTCACAGTTCGTGGGTTTGAGTCCTGCGTCAGGTTCCATGCTGACAGCTCAGAGCCTGGAGCCTGCTTTAGATTCTGTCTCTCCCTCTCTCTCTGCCCCTCCCCTGCTCATGCTCTCTCTTTCTCTCTCTCAAAAATGAATAAATATTTAAAAATTTTTTTAAGTTATTGAGATGAGACTCTTATAACATAAAATTCACCATTTTGAAGTGAACGATGTTGTGCAACCGTAACCTCCATGTATTTCCAAGACATTTTTACCCCACTAAGCAGCCCTTCCCCATTCCTGCTTCCTCCCTGGCTCCTCACTGATGGGAACTCTTTCCACTTTTTGTTGATTGTGAGTAGTACTGCTGTGAGCATGTGTGTGCAAGCATTAATTTGAGTACCTATTTTCACTTCTTCTGGTAGATACCCAGGAGTGGAATCCTGGGTCATATCTTATGTTTAACCTATTGAGAAACCTCCAAAACTGTTTTCTAAAGGGGCTGCACTGTTTTATGTGAGGCTTCCAAGTTTTCTATTCTCACCAACACTTGTTTCTGGTCTTCATTCTCCTATTATAACCATCCTAGTGCGTGTGGAATTGAACCTTAATTGTGCTTTTTATTTGCATTTCCCTAACGACTGATGGCCATTTGCATATTTTTTTTTTGAGAACTTTCTACTCAAGTTCTTTGCCTGTTTTTAAATTGGGTTCTTCATCTTTTTGTTGTGAGTTGTAAGAGTTCTTTATCTATACTGCATACTAGACCCTTATCAGATAAATGGTTTGCAAACATTTTCTCCAATTCTGTAGGTTGTTTTTTCACTTTCTTTTTTTTGTTTGTTTGTGTTTTTTGTTTTGTTTTGTTTATTCACTTTCTTGATAGTGCTCTTTGATGCATAAGAGTTTTTAATTTGATGAAGTCTAATTTACCTATTTTTTTCTTTTCTTGCTTGTGCTTTTGTTGTCATATCTAAAATTCCACTACCAAAGCCAAGATATGGTCATGAAGACTTATCCTTATATTCTCTTCTAAGAGTTTAATGTTTTTGCTATTATGTTTAGGTTATTGATCAATGCACTTCTGAGATACATTAAAATTTTTTTAATGTTTATTTATTTTTGAGAGAGAGAAACAGAATTTGAGCAGGGGAGGGGCAGAGAGAGGAGACACAGAGTCTGAAGCAGGCTCCAGGCTCTGAGCTGTCAGCACAGAGCTCGCTGTGGGGCTCAAACCCACAAACCATGAGATCATGACTTGAGCTGAACTCAGATGCTTAACTGACTGAGCCATGCAGGCGCCCCTGAGTTACAGTTTGTATGTGGTGTGAGGTAGGGACTCGTCTGCATTCTTTTGCATGTGGGTATCCAGTTCATCCACTTTTTATCAGTCAGAAATTTCTTGGCTTATTTTATGACCAATTTTTTTTTGTCTTTGTGGATTTACAACTTGAAACAATGATTCATAGTCCATTTTTAGTAGAAATTTGGGGGAGAGTAAAGTAAATGCATGTGCTTAACGGAAATCACATGATTTAAATTTGAAAATGTCTCTAATGTCTTCCTACTTGCTTCATTCTCCTCGTGTCTAAATAATGGGAGCAAAACTTCTCATTTCTACCCACTATTGTCAAGTCAAGCACAGAGAAAACAAGCCCCAACTTTTCTTAACAAGTAATGACTAAAATTGTTTTGAAATTTTTAATGATTTATTGATAGAAGACAGTACCCCCTTTGGGGAAAAATTACCAGTGTTTACAAAGGTCTGTAGATGACAGAAATCCCTTGTGGGGTTTGAGAGGCCTTAGGGGTCAAGCTCCTTTCTCATTAATCTCCCACTGTGCAAATCTAATTCTAGAAATTAATCCTGCAGACATAACCAGATATGCCAACAGAAATGCCTGTGGCAACGTCAGTGACAATTATTTATAAAAGGAAGCAGGCTTGCAGTGAGCCTTTTGTGGATTCCCCAGGACTTTTGCCTTAGTGGGTGGATATCTTCTTCCATACATTAAAAAAAAAATACACACACACACACACACACACACATATATATGTACACACACATACACATCTATATATTTCATGACTGCACTGATATATCCAGGCTGGATCCATTATACATATCATTACAGTTATATTATTTTTTTATTCAAAGGGAGACTAAATGAAAACCTTCTTGGGGCCCTAAGTGCACCACTGGCCCTCAGCTTTGGGCCTCCTGTACGTGGTAGAGAAGTAACTACCATTAGTGGAAGTAACTGGAGACAACTTAGCGCATTGTCACAGAAACTCTGAGCTCTCTTCATAATGTCACTGCCAAAAACGATGCAGGAAAATGTTGCTCATCTGGACTGGGGTGCTGTTTGGGGGTCACCTGCCCCTCTGCACCCCACCCTGGCAGTGATGCTGCCCGTGTGCCCGGGCGCTGGCTGAGAACATGTGGTCCCATCCACCGTCACTGCCCCATGAGGGCAGGCACTGGGGCCCAGCTCAGGGCGCAGCTCAGGGTCCAGCTCTGCCCCTGACAATCAAGGTTTCAGGGAGATTATCAAGTCCAATTCATGGTCACTGCCAGGGTGGGGTGCAGAGGGGCAGAGGATCTTCCACACCCCAGGCCCAGTCCAGATGAGGGACATTTTCCTGTGTCATCTTTTTTTAAAGATTTCTTGGTTAGGTTTTTGTAGTGTAGTGGTTATATTGTTCACCTAACACGTAAAAGGTCCCCGGTTCAAAAGCGGGCAGAAACAGCTTTGTCAGAGCCATGAGGGTTTTTTTTTTAAAGATTTCTTTTGAGAGAGAGAGATGGAGCATGAGCATGGGAGGCACAGAGAGAAGGAGACACAGAATCTGAAACAGGCTCAAGGCTCCGGCACAGAGCCTGACATGGGGCTTGAACTCACAAATCACAAGATCATGACGTGAGCCGAAGTCGAATGCTTAACTGACTGAGCCACCCAGCTGTCCCATCCTGTGTCATTTTCTTTAAAGTTTATTTATTTATTTTGAGAGAGAGACACACACACAGAGAATGAGTAAGGGAGGGGCAGAGAGAAAGGGAGAGACAGAATCCCAAGCAAGGTCCATGCTGGCAGCAGGAGCCTGACGCAGGGCAAGATCCCATGAACCATGAGAGTCCAGTGCTTAACCGAGAGTCCGGTGCTTAACAGACTGGGCTACCCGACGGCCCTCCTATGTCATTGTGACTGGCATTACAAAGAAGGCCTCACAGAGGGGAAGCTGCCCGAAAAGGGGAGGGTCTTATTTGTGCCAGAAGAGCTGAGAATGGACGCCTGGTCGTGTTTGTTTTGCTGGCCTCATCTGCCTCCACGTCCACGTCATTACAGAGACAACCGCCATGTTTCTACAAAGTGGCCGAGCCCAGCCCCATGTGACTGGAGGGAATCAGCAATGACCCTGACGGGGACCCACACAAGCCGGGATCCCAGCCAGGATTCTGCATTGGAGCCCTCCGAGGTGCTGGGGGTGATCAGTGTGGGACCTTGGGACTTGGGGACTTGACCTGTGGGCATCTTCCCCTGTGCAGACAGGACTAGAGAAAGCTGACTGCAGGGAAAGAGCAAAGCCAGAGGGCAGAGGAGGTGGGGGCATGCAGTCTACGGGCTCCCAGCAGCCCTGGCTTTGGGGCAGCGTTCCAGTGGTCTCCCTGCATCCCCTTCCTGGAAGCACCCACCCCCTCCTTCCTGCCCCCTTCTGGCCCACAGGGGCTGGAGTACACCTGTTCTCGGCTTCCCAGGAGCCTGCACAGTGCTGGTAGTCTCCTTCAGTTGCCTTCCAAGATTTCCAACTCCAAAAATATGTCCCCAGTGCTACCCAGCAAAATGTGTGTCATTGTGTCCCCATTTCACCATTGAGGCCAAGAGACTGGCCTCAGTTTCCTAAATCATAATGGTCAAGGCCAGGACTTGACTTGAGGCCAGCCCTTCACCTTACACAGGCTCAGAGCCCCCGACCGCCCCCAGTCCCCAGGAAACCTTTGGTAGCGGGCAGTGGAGGGGGCACAGCTGAGGGTCTGTCCTGAGCCCAGACTGCCTGCCTCGCAGGGGATGCCTCTGCATTCAGCTCCTGATGCTGCTGTAACAACTGGCCACATGCTTTTCAAAAAAATTTTTTTAATGTTTTTTATTTATTTTTGAGAGACAGAGACAGTGCGAGCAGGGGAGGGTCAGAGAGAGAGGGAGACACAGAATCCGAAGCAGACTCCAGGCTCTGAGCTGTCAGCACAGAGCCTGACGCGAGGCTTAAACCCACAAACCGTGAGATCATGACCTGAGCCGAAGCCGGATGCTTAACCAACTGACCCATGCAGGCGCCCCTGGCCACATGCATAGTGGCTGCAAACAACAATTTATTTTGCTCCTAGTCTGGAGGCTGGACTGGGCCAAAGTCAGGGTGCTGTCAGGGCCAGACTCCCTCCAGAGGCTCCGTGGGCCTCTCCTGGCTTCTGGTGGCTGTCCAGATTCCTTGGCTTGAGGGTGCACCACTCCAATCTCTATCTCTGTGGTTATGTAGCCTCTTCTACATGTATGTGTGAAATCTCTCTGCCTCCTTCCTTCTTCTTTTTTTTAAAGTTTATTTATTTTGAAAGAGACAGAGACAGCATGAGCAGGGCAGGGGAAGAAAGAGAGGGAGAGACAGAATCCCAAGCAGGCTCTGCACTGTCAGCTCAGAGCCCGACGTGGGGCTCAAACTCACAAAACTGTGATATCATGACCTGAGCTGATACTTAACCGACTGAGCCACCCCAGCACCCCTCTCTGCCTCCCTCTTTAAGGTCACATGCCATTGCTTGCATTCAGGGCTTGCCAGATACTCCAGGAGAGTCTCATCTTCATTTCAAGCTAATTAACTTTGTCACATCTGCCAACACTCTTTTTCCTTATAAGATAATATTCAAAGGCTCAGGAGCTAGGAACTGGGTAGTGCTGGGTGCATGTCCACCTCCTGCCCCTGCCAGACCAGTGGAGGGTGTCCAGAAGGGTGTCGGAGCCCAGCTGGCATGAGGAGAGGGTGCAGGGTGGGTGGCGGCCATCGGCATCCACCTGGCCCTCCCAGAGGCGCCTCTTGCACACGCACCTGCCTCCCGCTGGCAGAGGGCTGCGTTGACACGGAGGCGCCCCTCCCGCAGACGACACGGTCAGGCTGTCTTGGGCAATGTTTGCAGGACATCCTTTGGGCCAAAACAAACATCAACTGGTTTGTTTCTCCCAGAACGAGGTGTTGAAGGTAGACCAGAGCTTTGGCAGCCCCGGGGGTGTGGGTCAGTTACCAACGTCAGGGCTACAGAAGGACCATGAAGTCCACCAGGCGCCACACCAGGGCTCGGGCAGTGAGCTGCCTGCTCCTGCCTGGGCCCCCATGGCTCTGACTTCAGCAAACACCTGAAGTGGCCTGACTGGGGCCACTGTGCACTGTGCCCTCCATCCCGAGGTCCCAGAGCTCCTGTATTCTCTTCCCATCCCCTTTTTGCCAGATCAGCATCTGATCATGTTTGCTTTGCTGGCCTTGTCTGCCTCCAAGTCCAGAAACAGAGGTTTCTGACCCCTGCCTGATAGGCTGGTTAAGTAAATGAAGCAACTTGGAGTGGATCATGACACCAAGTCCACCACTTAGAGGGTGGCCACTCTGGGCAGGGGAGCCCAGCCCTGCCCCTACACCTGTGACGGCTGGAGCCCCGCAGCCTGGGTTACCATGCATTACGGGAGCTCACCAGGTCTCCATGCCCACCTTTTGCTTTCTCTCTGATAACTCACTGCAGTGTGGTCCCTTGTGGGCCACTCACATTTGGGGGCTGCCGAGGCCAGCTGAGCACAGTGTGACGGTTTGGGCTTCGGGTGGGACTGTGAGGCTGCTCAGGCCTGAACCACCTCCGTGGACTGTGCACACGCAAGCCTGGAAACAGTGCCCTCCGTATCCTTCCTTATTCCTCATGAGCTCCTCTTCCACAGAAGAACGGGTGGGTTCCAGACAGGTTCCTGGATCCCAGGACCCCTGTGCTGCAGCCACGTCTCAGAGACCCCACCCCCACCCCAGGGCATGGCCACCCTGTCTCCTCGCAGGGAGGTCCTCCCGGGCTGGGACCACCACACCAGACGACAGATGATCCCCCACTCTCCTGTCCTGAGTCGTCACCATGAGGACAGGCAGACATGGCCAGGGCTCTGAGGGGGCTGAGAGGTGGTCATCCCAGTGGGGCCTCGGAACGGCTTGACCAGGGGCAGGCCGGGGGCAAGGCCAGAGCAGGAGGGCTGCTGGCCTCACCCGTGGGGAGCGATCCTGCCCAGGGGTCATACCACGAATCTCTGCCGTCATACCACCTCGGGCCGCTTCCTCTTCCTCACAGCTTGGTCATCTGGGGCCCTGCGGCTCCAGGCAGTGTTCCTGCCTCC
The DNA here is from genome assembly GCF_006229205.1 of Suricata suricatta. NCBI lineage: Eukaryota > Metazoa > Chordata > Mammalia > Carnivora > Herpestidae > Suricata > Suricata suricatta. Next base: position 14,083,187 of record NC_043705.1, read on the forward strand.
TGGGGCCTTCTCTTGGGTCAATATTGATCTGGCTTGTTCGAGTACTTCCTTCTGCCTCTTCCCTGAGCGGGCCTCCTCCCCGCAGAGCCCTGCTGCAGGGAGCGGGGCAGGTTCAGCAGCGGGCCACAGGGTTTTTGCTGTGTGGGCCTGAGGCATGAGCCAAAGTGACGGAGAAGCGGGCCTGCATGGCTGAAGCAAAGACTGAAATTCAGTTTCTAGGTAGCTGTCCTCCCCGGGCCTGCAGTCCCCAGCCCCGTGAGGTTCCCCAGGACCTGCTGCTCTGAGAACCTGTGCCGACCGCAACAGTTGTGGTGGAGCCATGCCCTGGATACCCAGGCCCCGTTTTCCTGTTTTAACCCCAGGCCAGCATGGGGCCTTAGCAATCAGGGAAGCATCCGCCGTAGGGGCAGCGGGTGGAGGCTCCCTGAATGGAACGGTATGGGGCGAGGGCGTGGATGGTGTCACACTCATGAGTCAGAAGAAACGTAGCCCAGAGAATGTCAGCCACCTACTTGAGGTTCTGGGACATCATGGCCCAAAGAGGGGAGGAGGCAACCAGAGTCTCCACAGCGTGGGAGAGGCCAGAAAGGAGCAGGCATAGGGCCTGCCCACAGTATGGCCACGGCTCTGCTGGCCTCCTTCCTATCTGCTCCCCTGGATGAGGTGTCCCCTGCCTGTCCCCCACATACCTGTCCCCAGCTCCAAACCAGGACTAGGGGTCCTTGCTGGCTCTCCCTCCCTAACCCCTGAGGCTGCTGCCGGGCCACATCCATATGGCCAGGGTCCTGCCTCAATCCACAGCTACCTCTATGCCAGCCGCTCACCTGGGAAAGGAAATCACACAAACATGGCAGGCCGTGGAGGGCCCTGCCACACCTGCCTGGCTGGAGCACATCTCTCTGGGGGTGACTGAAGCTGAAGTCCCAGCTCAGACCTCCCTGATCTTGGCATCCAGATACACACTTACACCAGTGAGGTGACCTGAATGTGCACTGCACCCTCTGGGCCTGCCCCCCTGTGGGTGATGGGGGTGGTCGAAGGCACCTGCGAGGCCCAGTGAGACTAGGGGACTTGTGGCAGCCTGGGTCAGCCTGAGGTAGCATTTGGCTCTAGTAAGCGGTGACAGAGCTGTGTCACTTTGCTCATAAAGCAGACCTTAGAATGTGTTTATAGGCTTGGGGAGAGCAGCCAGGCCTCCTCGTGGTTCCCAAGCGCCCCCTTCTGGTGGCTTTTGGGAACTGCACAGCTGGCCAGGGAGGGGACAGGGGCCCTGACGTCTCTGGTGCCTGTTCCTTTGCGTGGCTTGTCCAGCAACCTCATGGGGCTGACAATCCCATGGGAAGAAGGCTGGAGTCACATCTTCATAGACAGCTGGGACTTAGCTGAGAACCCATTCATTGTAACTCAAAGACTGGCATCAAATTTATTATTATATTTTGTTAAATATTTTAGATCTTTTCAGGACACACGGTCTACAAGGGCATGGTAGGTTGTCTTCCCAGTTTTGAGTGTACAGTTATGTGACAGGAGGAGAGGTGACATAATCAGGTGGTATGCACGTAGGGAGGGACCTGGGGGGGCTGCCCCTGCACCTGCGTCATGAGCCTTGCTTCTCTGGACTTCCACCAGGTAAACCTGGGACTTACATCTCCCAGTCAAGTGACAGCATAGGAGGAGGGCTGTTGGGGACAGCAAGGATTACAGTCACATGTGCATTCGACATATTTTAAAGGGACAATACACAATGGGCAGTGGGGGAGGTGTTCAGCTCACTGCTTGGCCGCCTGTCCTGCAAGCGACTGGTGGGGTGGGGCGGGGTGGGTTGTCAATCTCCATGGTGCTGATTGGAGAAGGGTCTCTCTCCTGCCGGAGGTAGGGGTGATGGGCAGTGGGTGCTGGAATGGGGGGTGGCCCGGGCAGAACAGCTCCAGCCTCCAGGGGTTCCCAGCCACTCCTCTGTGAGAGCTGAGGCTTGACCTGCCGGGGCACCAACATTGGGCACAGACCAGGGGAAGAATACAAGGTCCCCCCAGGGCCACAGGAAGGTCTGCTGACAGCCTCCCTGCACAGCGCAATGCTGGTGGGTCCTCTAGGCCACCACCAAAAACCTTCCTTGGTGGGTCCCACAATGTTTGCTTCTCATAAGGCCGTTCACAGCTTGCAAAGCGCCTTGGGGGGCAGCTGGAGGACCCAGAGGGAAGAACTGGGCACTTCTCACGATGGACAGCTCCGGCTGTCACCTGGTTCTTCCAATTTGGGCCAGGCAGGTGGGGCTGGGACCCTCCTCCAGCAAAAGGTGGCCACGACGGCCTGTGCTATGTTGGCACCTGACTGGGGGTCAGAGGTGAGCGTCGTCTGGATTCAGAAAGACCTTCCCTGGGCTCCCCTCAGACTAAAGATTTGTGAAGTAAATTCTTCACAGCAGCACAAATAGTCTTTGAAGTTCTAACAAAAAACAATCTGCAGGGTAGTTCTCAACACCCAGGGGAAGGTGCCCTGTGACTGTGACACTTGGTGCTGCAGAGGCCCCTGCCTCTGGGAGGGCGAGCTGTTTGGCCAGCTCAGGAGAGGACACCCCACCCCCCGATTCCTCATTTGTTGCTGGAGATGGAAGTACAGAGCCCTCTCTTCATTCAGCCTTGGAGAGGCAAGAAAGCCATTCTCACGGGACTAGGTGCAGGGGCCCGTGGGGCCGGACCTGGGAGCCCACAGAGCAAGTCTGGCTCCACCTCCGTTCCTGTGACCCTCAGACCCACAGAGTCCTCGTCAGAAATTGGGAACCATGCCACCACCCAGCATGGTGGGCGAGGGCAATCAGGGCTGGCCCTGTGGATGTTGGGCTACATGGATTCTGAGTCTGAAGGGAAGAAGGCCCTGGAGGATCCGAAGGGTAGCCTGGGGCAGGCGTGGTGTTGGAGTCTGGGGAGCCCTGGAGCCTGAGTTTTGTTCTTCCTAACTAGGGAGGAAGAAACACCTCCTGGCCCAAGCTGGAGGAGGGGAGTTCCCAGCCTGGGCCTCCAACCCTCTGCTCGCCAGCCAGGCATGCCCCTCCACCCTGCGCCAACGGTCAGAGCCCAGGGCCTCGGGGGCTTCGCCTGGGGGCTGCCCTCAGTAACAGTTGTCTGCAAAGAAGGGTGCACAGGCAGACGGCGGGCAGTCCCCCTCGTCGTGTGGCCCCACCAGCTCCCCATACTCGCTGTTGTAGAACACCTGGCCTCCCCGCGCCCCGTGGTCCAGCTGCCGCCGCCGCCCTTGGGTGTTAGGGTGCGCCCTGGTCACATCCACGTTCTGGCCTGGTCCTTTACAGCTGCTGAGACAGGGAGGGTGACCATCAGTAAGACAAGAGGACAAGAAGGACAGGACCCTGGTAGGGGGTCTGGTTGGAATCACCAAAGACACAACCGGAACATCAAGCGAGCCCAGAGCACACAGCAAAGCACGCTGATGTGAGTGATGGCGAACGCTGGAGCTTTCTCTGTGCCAAGCCTGGGCATGGGGTGACAGGGAACGCCCATGCCACGCCCCGAGACCCGGTTCTCTCCCAGACCCGCCCATCTCTGTGAACGCACCGATGCTGGCCCCCGGGCAACACCCTTTCCTGAACACCTCCCATCCAATCCACCCAGACGCCCTGTGTGTTGTAACTGCAGATGCGTCCATGCCCCTCTTGGCATGCTCTGCCCGGCTCCAGAGCCAGCGGTCACCTCAGATGCTCTGCACTAACCTGGCACATCTCTCCTCTCCCAATCCCGCCTCCCTAGGGCCCCCTCTTCAAAGATCCTTTCAGCCGGAGACTGTCCTTCTCCCGACAGACCCTCCAATGGCTTTTTGTCACTCTCAGGATGAATGCCAAGCTCCTCTCCGTGAGTGTGCCAGCCCTGACTCCTGCCTCCTCTCTGACGGCCTGATGATGCTCCCAACTTAGCTCTCACTTTCTTCAAGAGTTTTGAAAAACGTGGCTTCATCGTTTCTGGTTTTAAGTTTGCTTTGTGTGGTGCTAAGCCTGATGCCAGCCTGACTTTTTCTTTCCTTCATGAATGACTCAGCCTGGGGCACCTGGGTGGCTTGATCAGTTGAGTGGCCGACTTCAGCTCAGGTCATGATTTCAAGGTTCGTGAGTCTGAGCCCCACATTGAGCTCGCTGCTGTCAGCACAGAGCCCACTTTAGATCCTCTGTCCTCCTCTCCCTGCCCCTCCTCACTTGCATTCTCCCAAAAATAAATAAATATTTAAAAAAAATAAATGACTGTGTCTTTTTGCCTGAATTTCCAGAATGTTTACCTTGAAAGTCTAACAGTTCAACTGAACGATGCGTCCAAGCCTAGTCTTCTGTGGCAGTTTTCCCAGGCCCTCTCCTGATACGTAGATTCGGTTCTTCTTTTATCTAAGAGGTTTATCTTAAATTCCAAGTTTAAAACGCTAGGTCTGTTTTACTATCGGGATAGGCTTCCTCGGAGATTCCAGTCTCACCTACGTTGGATCTTTTCTACTCAACTACCATGCTTACCGATTTTCTTATCCTTTTTACTTCTTTATTTTGGTTTTATTTTCTTTTGTCTTTTCCTACCCATCTTCGTTGTCTTTCTCTGCAAGGAGAAAGTGATCATATCTACTGATCCTTGGACACTCCCTCTCCAGTCTTCATTTTTGAGGCGATTTCTCTGTTATTTCAATTTCTTTCCTGAACGTAGTCAACCACCATTTAATACCTTCACACTGCCCATTTCCAACTGAGTGTTTGAGTTTCTGGTTCCTGGTGTGGATCCTTTGTTTAATTAGTATTTAATACACTGGAGTGTGTGTCAGCTTTTCCCTGCTTCTTTTTTTTTGAGTATTTATATCTACATTCTAATTGCTTTATTCTTATAATAACTCTGTACGGATAGTGCTTATTTTTTTTCTGTTCATGATTGTTCACGCTGGGGTTTCCTGGACTAGAGGTATCTATGGAAGGGGCTTGGGACATGGGTGGCTTCTGAGGTTTCTTCATTTAGGAGTGTTGCACTAGACCCGTGTCTGTGGTGTCACTTTGAATTCCTTCAAGTGCATCCTCTATAAAGGCTCCATTCATGTCGCGTATTGTATTGCCACCCGTGGCCCCTTTGTGGCTGCTGCCACACAGCCATGTCGACCTACCACAAGCCCAGTGCTTCCACATCTTCCTCTTGCCTACACATTGGATGAAATGCCACACTGCAGGGGGTGGATCCGGCAGCCTGAGCTGCCCCTCCAAGGGCCGGGTGAGTGACCTGGAGGCGAGGACCCCATGGGGGTTCCCAGGAGACAAGAAAGGACTGGGCAGATAAGCTTGCTCCTTCTTCTCCCCGCACAGAGCCCTTCAAGGTCCATTCTATCCTTGCAGTAGTTTTGGAGAATGTTCCACGTGCCAAGTGAATGCACCCACCAGGTGACCGGCTGAACCTCTTGGTGGCAGGTCACGCCATGCTTCCTAGGGAGCCCGTGCAAAGAATAGTGCTTTCTGTTGCTGCTATTGTGAGGTGTGGCTTCTGTAATAAATGGTTTCCTTGGGTGTGTTTCTGTCTTCTGGATTCTTGCTTCTGGAGGACTCATCTTCTGCAACTTTCTTCCTCCTTCACCACGGAGCACTCCCTTTCAGAAGCAGTTCTTCCCCAAAATGGCTGCTCCTGGTGCCTCAGACTTGCCCTGGGGCCTGGCCCTCCTCCACTAGACCTCTGCCTCCCCTGTTATCTCCCCAGTTTGTTTGTCCCAAGGACCTTATCATGGGACAGTCCCTATCTCACTCTCCTTCCGCCAGGACTCAGGTATGGCTCTGCTGGCCGTAGTGCTGAGTTCCCTACTAGCAAATAAACTGGAGTCTTTCTCTTTTGGTTACGTCACAGGAATGGGCTCTGAGTGGCCTTATTCCGTGTGTTGTTTTTATGGAGATATGTGGAGATTAGAATTTAAGGAGCAATCACCCTCTGGCTCACCCTCTTACCGAATTATCTTTTTTTTTGATAGAAGATATCATATGTTCTCACTCATAGGTCTAACAGGAGAAACCTAACAGGGGACCATGGGAAGGGGAAAGGGGGGGAAAAGAGTTGGGGAGAGGGAGTGAGGCAAATCATGAGAGACTTTTGAATGCTGAGCACAAACAGGGCTGAGGAGGGAGGGGGAAGGAGAAGGGGGTGATGGTCATGGAGAGGGACGCTTGTGGGGAAGAGCATTGGGTATTATATGGAAACCAACTTGGTAATAAACTATTAATAAAAAAAGAAAAGACTGTTTGGTAGAGAAACATTAGTCAAAAGCTATTTCCAACAATGCAATTAGCATTAATTTTCTGAAACGAGGTTACTAATAGAGATCACCTGATGGAATCAAGAAAAACAAAAGAAGAGGCATGGTATTGATGCAGTACTCATGGCTGGGTACGGGGTCCCACAACCACCAGTGCCCACAGCCCTGCAAACACACCCTTTGCAGGCTGCTGGGAAAATATCCAACAGCTGGTTAGGTTGCAGACATCATAAACACAGCTACCAGAAAGGTGAACAATAGCATCAACTATTCTAACGTGATAAAAATAAATACAGCGACAACCTCATCTCGTGATTAAGAAACAGCAGAGGCAGAAGCCAAGGTTTGTTCTGGAAAACTGGGTCAGATGACCCAGGAGGGGACTCCTGAGACAGACACTGATGTCAAAGGTAGAAGTGAATGGTGTGAAGAAAGTGGAAAAAAGCAATGTTTTACAGTATTGTCGTTTCTGTCATCTGTTCATTCATTCATTCATTTATTCATTCATTCATTCGTTCATTTCAACATGGGGCTTGAACTCATGACCCCAAGATCAAGAGTCACACGCTCCACCGACTGAGCCAGCTAGGCACCCCCTAACTCCTGTCGTTTAAACAGCTCTGTGCAGGGTGCTGGGTGGCTCAGTTGGTTAAGCATCTGACTCTTGGTTTTGGCTCAGATCATAAGTTTCATAAATTAGAACCTGCATCAAGCTCTGGGCTGGCATAGTGGAGCCTGCTCGGGATTCTCTCTCCCCCCCACCACACCGCCCTGCCCCTTCCCTAGTCATACTGCGTCTCTCAAAATAAATAAACGAACTTAACCCCAGCAATGTTCAAGTCAACTAGTAGAGTGAATAGGTAGACATTTAAGTATTTCATCTATACTCTTAAAAGATTAAACATTCAGGTTATTTTAGGGGGTGGGGCGCTATCATCTTAGACAAAGGGAGGTCATCTATCTAGGTCACCTTCTGTGCAGGCATACAAGGATTTCTCTGTAACCATATTCTTATCAAAATAGGACACCGGCCAGCTCCAGGTCACATGATCTGTCTGTCTCCTGCTGCCACTGAGCCTAGATGCTGGGGTCTGGGGATGGTGGGGGCGCCCCCTGGCGGCAGGTGCGTATGAACAGTGGGCATGCAGCTCCTACTCGGTTCACAAAGAGCATCTGTCATGTGGAAGGAAGGTGTGCTGGGCCAGGATAGTGGGGTGGGAGGGGGGGCGGGGGAGGGGACTTCTTTGGGACATCTGGTGGTCAAAGTTCCAGAGCAGTTTGCTTTGAACACACAAAAAGGCAATAGGGAGCCCTGAAAGGTTTCAGGTAAGACAGTGAAGGACACACACAGGCCCAGCTTCCCCTTCCTGGCCCCTTTCAGGGAAAGAGGCTCTGGAAGCCCTACCTAAGCCCCCTTTCTTGTCTGTACCTGCTCTCCAGCTGCTCGAACTCCTCAGAGGCCAGCACCATCCCGCTATCCGTCTGGTTGTCCTGTGTGCAGAGAACAAGCGAAGGCTGGAGGCCCCCTTGCAGCCCGTCTGCAGGCGGCCGCCCCCCAAGTCAGGACAGCATGGCACAGACCTGCACTGCTGCAGACCTAACACCTGTGCTGTGAAAAGTGAGCAGAAAACAGGTGTCCTTTCCTCACTGGAGCATGCGGGGGACAGTGCGCCCCTGCCATGGAGGGAGAAACTGAGGCCTGGGCCAGGGGCGCTGTGCTTAGCCAGCACCCCAGAGTCAGCAAAGCTGGGATACCCCACGCTGGGCCGCGCAAGCGCTCAGGGTGCAGGGAGAGCAGGAACACAAGGAAAAGTGGGGAGAACACTGAAAGAATTTGGTAGCTCATAGTGTATAAAAATGGTCCTCATGAGACACATTCCAGAATTAGCAGGGCTCGGCACCCTTACATCGTGCGTGACTTTCGTTTTGAATTGCGTGGAGGGGAACAGCACTCTTGTCAGAGCTGGGGGCCCCCACATCTTCATCTGGCTCCTGGCAACGTGAGCACTCACTGACCAGGCCCATCCAGAGCGAAGCTGGATGGAATGGTTCTTGGCTGTGTGTCTTGGAAATAGGCTAAGTGGGTGAGTCTGTGCTTTTACAAAGTGGACACGTGGGCTCCAGCCTCAGTGGCATGACGGGTCCACTCTGCTCGACTGAATCTGAGGACACAGCTATGTCTTGTGCCCCATCCCCCGACCTCCTCCTCTGGGGACACCATCCCCTTCCCTCTGGCCACATGGCTTGGGGGCCATCCAAGGGAAGCCCCAACTCAGGCTAATCCAACAATAACCATCTGAGATGAGAAGCTGTCTTTCCACTGGGTTTGTATGCTGTGAGAGCGGAGACCCTGTGTGAGTGAGGAGGACACAGGGCGACAATGCTGAGAGATGGTGGCATCTCAGGGGTATACAGACCCCAACATGCCCGGGGTGCAATAGAGGACTTGACATTTCAAGGGACAGTCAGTGCCCTTTCCTGAGCAACTTTCACTGCTGGACTCGGGAGTTCCTGACACCTCCTCCCAGCAGACCGAGCCCAGCCACCCTGATCTGGGATGCCCGGGTCCACCGGCCCCACTTACCACGGAGGCCTTGTAGGTCATCGGGGTCATGGGAAATTCTTCAAACGTTTTCATCCTGGAGGAATCCTGGGTCTGAGCCCCTCTGGCCAGGCATCCGGGAAAGGACACACAATTGTAGTATCTGTGGGGAGAAACGGGGAGTGCTGAAGAAACATGTCTCAGACAGCTCTCTCCACCTGTCGGCCCCATCTCTTTCTAAGAGACCCCAGGCCTGGGATGAGAGTATGGGGCCTGGGTGGAGTGCTGGGCTGGGCCCCCTTCAGGCACCCCTGCAGCCATCCACCATGCCCACCCCCCAATGCTGAGCTGTGTCTCCTCTCCTGTGTGTGCAAGAGAGAAACCCTCCTGAGGCCTCTGCTGGGAAGGGCATGGGATGTGAGTGCAGAGCAGCCAGCCCAGGGGGCAGGGGGTGGCATGGAGCTGGTGAGAGATGTAGGGAGACCTCCACCCCAGAACGGGCCTCCCTGTGCAAGGCAGGCAGTAGGGTGAGGCAGGCTGCCACCTGGCCTGTGTGTGTGGGTGTGTGTGTGCATGTGTGCATGTTCGTGCACGCATGGGGGTGCCTGGTGGAAGGGGCCTGATGCACACCAGCTGGCTGTTCCTGTCCCCAGGCCTGACCCTGCCCTATGCTGGGGCACAGGGGGTGGCGGGTCTCAGAGAAACATAAACAGCCTTCCTGGAGTGAAAACAGCCATCGGCAAGAGACCTCTGATCCGGAACTCTGGGAACTTAGACTACCATCTGAATGCCCAATACGGGTCAGTGATAGGATTCCTGCTTCCAGGATCCCAAGTTTCAAACTAAGAGGAGGTGCCTAAAGGGGCTATGAGTGCCAGAAGCAGACAAGGCTGGAGAGTAGAGAGGACTGTGGGGGTGCAGAGAAATCAAAGTCAAAGTCTATATGGCCTTGGAGGGGCCCCAAGGCTAACCAGGCCCTCCAGGGAGCCACTGTCCTCAGGACTGTCTTTTAAAATCACCGTGCTCCTGGGGAGCCTGGGTGGCTCAGTCGGTTAAGCATCAGGCTCTTCATTTTGGCTCAAGTCATGATCTCACAGGTCGTGGGATAGAGACCCACGTCAGCTTCCAGGCTGATGGTGCAGAGCCTGCTTGGGATTCTGTCTCCCTCTCTCTGCCCCTCCTCTGCTCAGTCTCTTTCTCTCTCAAAGTAAATAAGTAAACAAAAAATTTTTTGAATAAAATCACTGTGTTCTTTGAGTTGGTCTCTCAACTCCTTGTACTCTGCTTTTTCTTGATGACTAACAAGAATAAAATATACCGCGTTGGAACTGCTTTCTCCCTGCCTGGGAGATTCCTGGCCCTGGGGCAGGGTGGCTGACCTGGCGGCCAGGCTGTGCCGGTGCAGGCTCGGCGGGCTGTCCTCGGTTTCGGCCTCAGCAACGTGCAGGGCCGTGGTGGATGTCTGCAAGAAGCTGCCCTCATCCAAGCTCTGAGAGCCGCAGGGGGCCATGCAGTCCTCTTCCTCCTGGTGCGAATGGCAGAGCCCACCAGGGTCAGACACTGCCACGTCTCCTCAACCCCCACCCCCATGTCCAGGGGTGCTGGGGCTCCTGACTGGTGAAGTTCTGTGCTACAAGGTGCTCTGAGGATTAAGTGAGCCTGCCTGGCAAATTCTCCCAACAGCCCTCCCAGGTTCCCCACTTATAAAGGGAAGGCACAGCAGGGCAATCCCAACCCAGGTCTCCTCCTTTGGGGCACAGTTGGTGCTGTGGGCACAGCCCCTGCTCACTCCTCTAGACCCCAGAGCACCAGGGTGGGCTTGAGCTGGCTTTGCTCTCTGCACCCCGAGGTGCATTGTGGGAGGGAGAAAGAGTCAAGAGTGCGTGCAGGGAACAAGGCTCGCAGACCCCCTGAAGACCAGCCTGGGGCTCCTCATGGCCCAAGACGGGCTCTGACCATCTGCCTGATGGCCCTGGCGTTGGGGGTCAGAGATTGCTGCAGCAGGAGAGGACGGACAGAGAGGACTTACTTGTTGGCCCCCGCCCTGGAGCAGGTCCCCGAGGATCTCCACCAGCTCTGAGAACGCAGGCCTCTCCTTGGGGTCTCCTGACCAGCAGCTCAGCATGATGCCACGTCTGTGGGTGAAGCTGGCTGCTGGCCTGTGGTCTGAGCGCACCCGCACCATGCCCCAGCAGAATGCCCAGCTCCCCTGTCTAACCTCGCTCACACCACCCCTGCCCATCCTGTGTCTTCCGCCTGGGGCAGGGTGGGGGGAGAGCTGTCCACCGCCAGTGGGTGGGTCAGGGGCGGAGCAAGGGACTCTTTCTGCAGGCCTCCACCCCAGCTTCAGGCCTGCACCACCTCCCCAGTTCTGCCCCTGGCTTGCATACAACACCTCCCACCCCTCCGATGCCCCCAACACCTGCAAGGCCAGTAGGGAAACTCACATGGCCGGAGTGGCCAGCTCCGGGGCTCTCATCCGCGTGCCCTCTTTCAGCCGCTGACAGAACTCCTCGTTGATCTGCACCCCAGGGTAGGGGGAGGCCCCTGATGGCAGGAACAGGGTGAGGCAGGGGCGGGTGGGGAGCAGGCACCCCCCCCCCAGATTGGCTCTGTCCTGGCCCTTTATGGCAGGGGCTCGTCCTGCTGCTCCCAGGCCTGGGGTAGGGGGGTGCTGGCCAAGGTGCTCCTGACCTCCTATTATAGTTCTTCACTAGGTTTAAAAAAGACTGATGGATGAAAACATGGTTCCCAGGATCCCCAGGGTCAGGGAGCCACATTGAGCCAATTAAGCCAGGTCTGTCCCAAGGACCCCTCTTCTGAGACACCCTCCCCTGCCACCCGATCCAACCCGATCCTAAATCCTGTGGCTTTGTCTGCAAACATACCCAGGACCTGACCTGTCCTTGCCCGCAGCACCTTGCCTCTCCTGCCCACAGGGAAAGTGGCCCCAAAGAGCCTCTTAGTCTCCCTCTGCCCCTGGGGGCAGGCCATACAGCACCGGGGCGATTTTTGTTTTAAATTTTTAAATATTTATTTTTGAGAGAGACCAAGTGCAAGTGGGGGAGGGACAGAGGAGAGGGAGAAACGGAATCCAAGGCAGGTTCCAGGCTCTGAGCTGTCAGCATAGAGCCTGACAAGGGGCTCAAACCTATGAACTGTGAGATCATGACCTGAGCCAAAGTCGGACACTCAGCAGACCAAGCCACCCAGGTGCACCAGTAGGACAATCTTTTAAAATTTTTTTAAAATTTATTTTTGAGAGAGAGAGAGAAAGAAAGAGCGCATGTGTGCCTGCATGTGAGCGGGGAACGGGCAGAGAGAGAGGACGACAGAGGATCTGAAGTGGGCTCTGAACTGATAACAGAGAGCCGGATTCGAGAGTCTGATGCAAGGTTCGGACTCAGGAATCGTGAGATCATGATCTGAGCCAAAGTCAGATGCTTACTGACTGAGCCATGCAGGTGCCCCAGGGGTGATTCTTTTAAGACAAGAGCCAGACTGCTGTCTCTTGCTCAAAGCTCTGAATGGCTTCCATGAGACTTAGATTCCAGGTCCTCACCCGGGCCAGCTCGCGGGGCACAGAACACCTCTCCTACCCCCTGCTGCATCTCCTGATGCCCCTTCTTCATGCCTGCCCACCTGGCTGCCCCCTAGCCCTGCCCTGCTGTCTTCCCAGGCCCCGCCTGCCCTTCCCCAGCCCCTTCATCAGCCGGGCCCTGCCCTCCAGCTCACACACAGCCCCTGTGCTCCCAGGACCTTGGATTTTTAGTAATAGCATCCAGGGTGGTTGCTCTTTAGTTCTTTTCCTTCTCCATTTATTCGTTCACTGACCAGCTCCGCCCTGGTGTGGGGGCTTCATCTCTGTCCCACAAGGAAGTCTCTTAAGTAGGTACAATCCTTGAGTGAGCATCCATTCTCCTCCAGGACGCCCCCCAGCCCTTGAAGGCAGGAGTGGCATCCCTAGTGACAAGTGAGGAAGGGGCTCATCCAGGGAGGTGCCGATCTGGGGGACCCGTGAGGCCTCTCCTCTGGGACCTGCGGTGACCCTGGGGACTGCCTAGTAAACACAGGCTCTGTGCGCCCAGAGACCGCAGCACCCTCCACCCTCTGGAGCTGGAGGCAGGGTGGCCCACCGTCGGAGGCAGAGGGCAGAGGCGGAAGGCTCTTAAGCCACCGCATGTGCACTCCTCCGGTCCTCCAGGACCCCTGCTTCACAAGGGCTCCGTGGTGGGACCTGGAGCCTAGGATACTGCCTCTCCCCTCCCCCCCACCCTGCTGTGCACTTACCCAGGGAGAAGATCTCCCAGAGCAGCACCCCAAAGGACCACACGTCACTCTGCGTGGTGTACACTTTGTCAAAGATGCTCTCCGGGGCCATCCACTTCAGGGGCAGCCGGGCCTGGGGGAGGGGAGGAAGCTTGTCCCCATGGACGGAGGGAAGAGGAGAAGGCAGAACACTTGGGCAGCCCCTCTCTCACCCCCAGTCTCCCCAGAACTCTGGAGCCACATCCCAAGAAAGGCCTTTGGTCCTTCCCACCCCTTCTGTGTTCAGAAGACTCTCACAGTTGGCCCCCACCCTGTAGGTGTCTGACATCTTCCTTGAAGGCTTCTGTTTGCGGCTGTTCTCCTGGGTTTGTCTGGGCCCCTTTCTGCCCCTGTGTGCTCTTGGGGTGGCACTTGGAATCTCTCCTCTTCCAGACCCCAGACCCAGCCTCTGGAGGAACAGGGAGCCTGTACCCCCTCACCATCCCCTCATCTGCTCACTTGGTACCCTCACTGGATGACGGGCATCACTCCTGACCACTCCTCCTGTGGCTCCTGATGTGCCTTCCCCATCATCTGTCTACCTCTTGTGGCCTCTACCTGGGAGCCCTGAGGGCCACGGCCCCTTCTGGCTGGGCTCTGCCTCCATCTCAGCACCTCTGCTCCCCTTTCCTCATGGCCTGTAGAGGGGGCTTCTGGAAGGCACACTGGACTCCTCTTCCCTCCAGCCACCTCCACTTACCCATGAGTGAGCATGAAGGGCAAAAGCCTTCCGCATGGTGGCTATGCTGTCAGGGTGGCCCATCACAGCCTAGACCCATCTCGCCCATTGCTCCCTCTCCAAGCCTCTTCCTTTCTCCTCCGGGGGACAAACCCCCAAATTAGTGTCTGTCTGGCTGCCTCCGAGCCCAACCAATCAGACACACACTGCAGCCAGCACCCACATACTTTTCTGTGACCACCCTGCACCACTCAGGGTCCACATCTGCAGGGCAGGCATGTGGAGTCCATCAGTGTCCCCCAATTGGACAAGGGAATGGGGCCAAACACCGGCTCCAGGTGGAACACTGCAGTCCCTGCTCTTCAGCTCCTGTCGCTACTCTCCTGCTCCAAGTGCCCTGGTGGGGCCTCTGAGGTCCCTGTAGGCTCTCAGACCTTCCATGTAGATGGCAGTGAGTCCCCCTCCTGGCTCCCGGTGGGAGAGATCCATGCCCTCAGCCCCTGCCCTCCCTCCGTGGCCGGCACTCACGCTGCCCTTGCGCACGTAGTCAGGGTCTTTGTAGATGTCGCGGGCCAGGCCAAAGTCGCAGATCTTCACCACGTCGCTTTCCGACAGCAAGATGTTCCGAGCAGCCAGGTCTCTGTGGATGCACTAGGGGCACGAGGAGGTGCCAGAGGGGTGGTTGGCACAGGTCCCTGGGGCCCACCCATGCCTGAGACCTGCTCTTTTGGGAATAGATTTCTTCTTTTTTTTAGTCTTTTAAAATTTTATTTATTTACCTTGAGAGAAAGCGAAAGCGTGAGCAAGGGCAGGGCAGAGAGAGAGGATAGAGCGAGAATCCCAAGAAGGCTCCGTGCCAACACAGAGCCGGATGCGGGGCTCCAACCCACGAACTGTGAACTCAAGACCTGAGCCGAAGTCAGATGCTTAACTGACTGAGCCACTCAGATACCCTTTGGGGAAGCATTTCTATGTTCCCCCGGAACTCCAGGAAGGGCTCGTAGAACCCAGGGCAGCAGAAGAGGCTGCGGAGTGGGACAGATTCCATCCACATCCGATTCTGCTACTGACTAGCTAGAGGTCTTGGGAAATCATTTCCACACTCTGGTCTCAGTTTCCTCCTCTGCAAAGTGGGAGAAACATCCCCTGACCACAGCATCACTATGGGATGAACTAGGACAGTGCATGTCTTGGCATGCTGGCAGGTCTGCACCCCTCTCCCTTCTGAGGGGCCTGCTGGGCAGTCACCTTGCGTGAAGCCAGGAACTCCATCCCTCGGGCCACCTGGAAGCTGTAGCAGACAAGGTCTTCCATGGTCAGCGGGCTCAGCCACAGGTCCTGGGCTGCACATTGGAGCGAGGCGGGCTCAGGAGGGGCCCCTTCCACAACTCCTATCTTCCACCCTTTCCCAAAGGGAGCGTTTGTTTATTCACCAACCCTGGTTGTATCCCTCCTGGTTGGGCCCCTGAAGCCCCTGGCACTAGCTCAGGAGCACGTGGGCCCCCTCTCATGTCCCTCAGCATCACTCTGTCTGCGACACCCACAAACTGCTCCCAGAGCAGTGAATATTTTTGCATCATGGACCTTTACACCTGCTACTTCTTCCTGTTTGCTCCCACCCTTGTCTGGAAGGCAAATGTCTATACATCCAATGATGTCCAAATCAAACATCAAAGTCTTTGGAAACTACCCCTTCCAAAGGAAAAGCCCATTACACGCTCTCCATGTAAGCCCCTTCAGGAAGGCCTGAGGCCAGCTTATCCCATAGTCCCCTGATCATGGGGTATCATTATGCCAGCCAGACTTTTCTGGGCAAGGGGAGGCCAGGCTCTTACCTTCTTGGATCGGAGGGGCCCTCCCTGCCCCGCCCTTGCCCATCAGGAGCCGGGAGAGTAGGGCCCTGTCGCTGCTCCCTGGCCTCCTCCGGTCAGCCTTGGCGCCTTCCACCATGGCGCGGAAACGCCTTCGCTGCTCAGGGGACTTCTCCTACGTATGCACAAAGTGGGTCTCAGGGGGGCTCTGCCACCCGCGGTAGAGGCGCTCCCCCACTTTCTAGCCCACTTTGGCTTCCTTCGGGCCCCTCGCAGAGCTCAGACACTGGCAGGGTGCCCACTTACAGCATAGGGGTTGAAGGCCTCCCGCTTGGCACGCAAGAAGTTGGAGAGATTGCCATACTTGCAGAATTCCACAATCACCATGAGGGGGCCTAAGGCAGGGTAAGAGCGGGGTGCACGTGGACCCATGGCAAGGTGGAGGGCGGGGCACCGCAGCAACGCCCCACTCCCCAGCCCTCCTGCCCCAACCCGGCCCGGCCCCCAGGGGGCTGGGGCCGCCACCAGCTCCTCACCATTGGGCTTGGTGCACGCCCCCAGGAGGTTAACTACGTTGAGGTGGTTGCCAATGTGGATTAGGATCTTGAGTTCTGACATCAAGGCGCGGTGCTCGCTAGCTGTGGCGCCCTCTGGAGGGGATATGGGGACTTCGCGGGGTTCCCGGCCTGCCACCTCCCCGCATCCCGCCCCTCAATCCACGGGCATCCCTCTTCCCCGCCACGGCTTCCCTAAGGTTCAGCTAGAGCTCTCGCGCGTGGGCGCACAGGGTCCCCAGCTGGTCCTGCTCTCTTCTTGGAGGCCGGAGTTTCAGGTGGGATTGGGAAGCATGACTCAGATCTGAGCCCCAGGCCTCCATGAAGAACCCTGGGTGAAGCTCTCTCTGGCTCTGAACCTCAGTTTCTCCTCCTGCACCACAGGCCTGCCAGCCCACCCAGAGCTGCTGCCCCTCGCCATTCCCACCACCTCCTCGACCCACCGACCCCACACCTTTCAGCATTTTCACTGCCACAGTGTCACAGCTGCTGCCCTTGTTGATTCCAAAAGCCGAGGCTTC
Source organism: Suricata suricatta (assembly GCF_006229205.1). Taxonomy (NCBI): domain Eukaryota; kingdom Metazoa; phylum Chordata; class Mammalia; order Carnivora; family Herpestidae; genus Suricata; species Suricata suricatta. Next base: position 14,099,866 of record NC_043705.1, read on the forward strand.
CACCACCTTCCCGAAGGCCCCATGGCCTAGGACTCTCCCTGTGGGGGCAGGGAGCCGGCTCCAGGTGAGCTGTATGAGGGCGAGGGTAAAGAGGGATGGGCAGCAGGGGCAACCCTTGTGAGGGGCCAGGAAGGAAGGCCCAAGAGGGGGAGGAAAATTGGGAGCGTCTCTGCCAAACAGGAAGAGCCCGGAGACCAGGAGCGGGAAGAGAGGGAGAGGAGAAGCTGACAGGAAGACCCTGCATCCTCTCCCAGCAGGTGCGATGGGCCCACCCAGCTCAGAGCTGCAGGAAGTGACCCCGGGGGGCCTGAGAACTGAGAGCCCTGGCCAAAGTTCTTGGGATGCACGCCCAGATGGGCAGGTCACGCCAGGTTGGGGCCAGGCATGACTTTCTGGCCTGAGAATGGAGGGCTTTCAGCACTTCAAAGGCTGAAGCCCATCTGTGTAGGCAGGATAGGGTGGGTGGGGTGGGCCCGTTGATTGCCTCACCGAGGTGCAGCCGCTCCCGGGGGAATTCCCACTGGCTGGCATCATAGGACAGGTATTCACACTGCTCCTCCAGAGGCACCTCCCCGGGGTCCATGATGATGGACAGGTAGCCTGTCTTGATGTCTGCATGGGCTGGCTGGGGTGGGGGTGGGGACAGCTCACTGATTTGGCCATACCACAGTCTTGGGTAAAATTTTCCCCAGGACAGATGGAATCTCCTTTGGGGCTCCCAAGCAAGGAGGGGACAGACAGACAACGTCTGGTGGTCTAAGAGCCCAGCATGGAGGGGTCTGAGAGGCTTCCCAGGAGGTGAGGCTTCAGGTGAGCTAGGACAGATGAGGACTTTATTTCTTGTCTTACAAGCGGTGCATGGGTAGAGATACCCCATAAGGAGTGGTGGAGAGGCTCAGTTGGGGGAGGAACGCTCACCCTCCTCATGTTACAGAAGATGAGGAGGAGGAGGACCCAGAAGAAGACAGCGATGACCCCGGTGCCGACAAGGATCACGATCTCCATGCTGCCTTTATCTTCAGAGCCTGAGTGGGCAGAAAGGGGCTAGTCTGTGTGTGTGTGTGTGTTTTGGGGGGGGGGGGTGCACCCTGTGGGAAGCACCCTGTCTGGTGGGCATGACTTGAGGGAGATGCTATGAGAAGGCGCCAAGTACGGGTGGCAGGTGGGTGGAAGGGCGCAAGGGGGAGGCTGGACCTTCCACGGCCACGCTGGCAGAGGAATTGACGCAGCCCTTGGCGTTGCACACGCTGCACAGATAGCGGCCCGCGTCTTCCTCACGGACGCGCTGTATGCTCAGTTTCTGGTTGGAGTCTGCCAGGTCGATTCCTGTAGGAGATGAGGTGGAGGTTCGAATTCAGATGCGTCTGGGCCCTTGACCTGGAAAGCCTCTCTCTGCGCCCTGCCCTTCGCCTGGGTCCACCCCCTTACCGGACTCTTCCTCCAACAGCCTTTCGTCTTTGTACCACAAGATGCTGGGCACATGTGCCCCGGCCACTGGGCACCGCATCTCCAGGGAGTCGCTCACATTCACCAGAAGGTCGGTCAAGTTCTGCGTGAGCCGCGGGGCTTCCAGGGCTGAGGGTGGGGGTTGAGAAGGAGCTAAATGGAGCTGCAGAAAGCTGGAGTGCACTCCCGGAAGGGGCCCCGCAGGGCTGGGAGCAGAGAGTAGGGATGGATTGCACGAAGCTCAAGGAAGCATCGGGTTTGGGTGCAGGGTGGGGAGGGCCGTGGACCTCCACAGCAGGGGTGGGGAAGAGGACTCTCCTGCAGGGTCAGGCTCCTGGAGTGATGGCCCAGGAGGGGAGAAAGACTCTTGGGGAAGCGTCCCCAGCCCTCCCCTGCAGCCCTGCCCGCCTCACCCTGCACTGACAGGTACTTCTTGTGGCAGTGCTTATCGTGGCTGCGACGGTCCTGCACCTCGCAAACGTAGTCGCCTTCGTGCTCAGGAGCCACGCTGGGGATGGCCAGGCTGAGTGTGGCGTGGCGCGCCCCTGGCTCCGCCTCTTCCAGGTTGGCAGCCAGCGGCGTAGCGAACAGGTGCACGTTCTTGCAGTCAAGCAGCAGTGGGTTCCCGTGCGCATCATGCAGCGTGGACAGGTTGAGGCGGTACCAACGCAGATGCTCGTAGGTGTAGTTGTCTGCCCGGCAGCTCAGGCGCACGTCTTGGCCCTCTAGAGGTTCCTCGGATGGCTCCGATACTATGCTGAAGCCATCAGGAATGTCTGGGGTGGGGGAGGAGGGGCAGGATGAGGAACTTCTGTGACACTGCACCCAGAGGTGGCACATTTACCTGCCTGCCCCAGTGCTCGCTCTCCCTTTCCCAACTCTCTTTGGACTCAGCTCTCTGCCAAGAGGGTGCGTTTAGTGTGTTTGGGCTGGGTACACCACCAGGGAGTCCTCTTCATGCCCCTTCTCCCCAACACTGACCAATGGGGCCAGTTCCCTGAAGTCAGCCCCCCCCCCCCCCCCCCCCCCCCCCCCCCCCCCCCCCCCCCCCCCCCCCCCCCCCCCCCCCCCCCCCCCCCCCCCCCCCCCCCCGCTCATCGTCTCCTGCCTGTCCTTCTTCTAGCTCTCTACTGGATAACCCCCAGCCCCACTGTTCCCCCTGCTGCTCCCTGGGAGCCCAGATTATCAGTGGGCCCTTGTCAGCACACTTGGTGCCATCCTGTCTTGTCCTCCATTGCTACTGATCACACTCCACTACTCACACCACAATCTCATTGTTTCATTAGCTTGTGGCGATGCCTTACTCCTGATTTCCCTTTGTCCCTCTGGCCACACTCCTTGTCAGACTCATGTGGCTCCTCTCCCCCCTCCCTCCCACAGGGTGTCCTTTCTGGACCTATCTCTCTTCTAGGTGCCCTCATCTACATGCCTCAGTCCAGTGACTGTCCTTTAATAGGCTTCTTAGCATTCCTGGGATCACTAACACATCTGAAAGTCTGAGGAAACTACAGATATTTTCCCCAGGAAAAATGTACGTGGGAGCCAGCTGCTGTGTGGGAAGAGGGTGGGAGGGGGAGGACACCAGTGGGGAGGAGCCTCCAGGGCTGGGGGCAAAGGGTGCCACTCCATCCCAGTGGACCAGCACCTCAGTCCATATGCTGATGATCTCTAATTTTATCCCTCCCACCCAGACCCAGGGGCCTACTGGGCCCCTGATGTCCCTCCTGGGTACCTGACATCATCAGAAACTCAATGGGCCCAACTTAGGCTCCTCATCCTCTCCCAGGCCTTCTCTCCTTCCTCCTGTGCCCACTGGCTCCTGACTCCACCCAGGCCTGCCCAAGTCACTCACTGGTCACGTAGAAGTAGATGAGCCTCTCGTCCTGGCCTACTTTGTTGAAGACCACGCACTTGTACATGGCAGACACGTTGGCATCCTGGATCACCAACTTGCTCACCGTCTAAGCAGAACACAAACATTTCCTGCCAAAGTTTGTCCCACCCTGACTTTCCTCCCTTTCTGCATGGAGGCTGCTATGCCCAGAAGAGTAGTGGGGATCACCAAGGCCCAGAGCTGGAGGGGACCAAAGCTCAGAGACAGGACCTGGTGGGGAGCAGAAGGTGAAGCCTGTGCACAGCAGAGGTGGCTCTCTAGAAAAGTCAAGGACATCACTATGAACAGTATCAGCTGTGGCTGAGGTCAGAAGGTAGCATTAGGCAGAGCTACAGAGACCTCTGGGTATGGATGGGCAGAGGCTGTGGCCATGTTGAGGAGGAGGGGATAGACCCAGTCTGGCACTGGGGCGGTCCAAGCCAAGACTAGGATTCAGGGTGTGGACAAGGCCAGCAGTTGGTCACCATGTGCCACATTCACCCCCCCGAGGCTGCTCACAGCACCTCTCTCAGGGCCCTGGGTGGTGGCAAGGGGAGGCAATGGGTCCCAGGTCTCCAGGAGGACTCTGGCCTAGGGAGTAGGAAGCTTGGAGCCTGGGGGAGGAGAGAGGGTCATAGGCCCTGCCTACCATCCAAACACCACCACCCCCCATTCTAAGCTGGGCACTTCCTGGCTGGGCCTGGAACAGGAAGAGGCTCTGGAGGTGTGTAGGAAAACAGGAAGTGACTGTAGGAAGTGGGTGCCTTTGTTCAGTCCCCTCCCCCGCCTGGCCTCTTCTAGGCATTGCCCCCAGGCTGCGCCAGAGGCTCAGTTGCCTTTGGTGGAGATCTAGCTGGCCCCAGGCCTAACCCTCCTAGCCCTGGAGCCTGTGGGTGGCTGGGGCCCAGGGCCTGGCTGGGCTGCCATGAATCTAAGCTTCTCCGTCCAGGAAACAGCTAGAGCACCTCTCTCAGGGCCCTGGGTGGTGGCAAGGGGAGGCAATGGGTCCCAGGTCTCTAGGAGGACTCTGGCCTAGGGAGTAGGCCACCCCATCCACCATGCAGGAAGGGGAGCTGAAGCCCAGAGACGCTGCAGAAAGACCACCAACTGTCAGAACTCGGCAGGCCTAGGGGAAATGAAGGCCAAGAGAGGGCTCCTCCCTGCCTCACTTCTCCCGTCAGTGGCACCGCTGGCGTGTACCTTATTCTTCCCCTCCACAAATTCGGTCCAGGTGTCCAGGCTCTCGATGGGGTTCACCGCGTCCTGCATGGTCACTTCTCTCCAGTCGCGGCACTGTGGCATGTGGTCTCTCTGCTGCCGCCGGCTGCTGGGAGCAAGAAGGGGCCGTATCAGGTCAGGATATGGGCAGGGAAGGCCTCACAGAGGGTAGGGGTCCAGGCTTTGTCATACTTAGGGTCACCTACTCATATGAGTGGGGATTGGGACTTTGTTTCTGGAACTCTATCTTTTACCCTTTATGCTCATGGTCCCGTAACAACCTATCCTGTGAAGGCTGCCAGACACAGCCTTCCCAAAAGGCTAAGGCCTGCTGCCCAGGGAACATTACATACCTGTGGCCCTGTGCCCCCTCTAGCCTTCTGTGCCCACTGTCCCCTACTCAAGATGTGCCCCTTCCTGCAAAGTCCACCTAGATCTCCCAGGGGCAACACACTTTTGTTCTAGGGAGCCCTCTCTCTTTTCCTTCAAGAACTGTGGCCCCTTCCTGGGCTGGGTATGACCACAGCACCTTTGGTTCCTTGTTGGGATATGGGTCTGGGGTCCCAAGGGAGGTTCTTGTCTACGCCCAGCAGAGCAGAGCAGGATCCCGGGGCTCTGTCAGTTGGTCCAGAGCAGAAAGATGGAGCATCAGCGGGAAGCATTTTTGGAAGAATCCCTTATGAGCCTTGGATGCAGCAGGCCACCCCTACCCAGACTCCTCCACTAACCATGCTGGGGCTACAGCCCCTCCTGGTGCGGCTTCTCTGTCACTTCCCCGGGTTCCCAGCTTCCATCCTTCCCCAGCCTGTGACCCTCCAACCTGCCCACAAGAATCTCTTGCTCAATGGCAGATGTGACCTGTGACACTCCCCTACTCCATCTGCTTCACTCCTCCCTAGTGTCTTCCAGACCACTGGCTACCTTGGCACCCTCCTCTCCCATCCCTGCTTGTCCAGTTGGTCCCTGCTCTCAGCAAACTCCTTGGCCCGTCTGTCCTGCTGGTGCCCAGCTCCATGTAGGGGAGCAGTCAGGCAGGCTCTGCTGCTTACAGCCATGATCTTGGGAAAGTCAGAGCCCTTCTCTGACCTTCAGTTTCTTCTTCTGTAAGAGGTCATCATGAACACTGCTCAGAAAAAGTTAACTGGGTGTGATTGGCGTGCCACAGCACTCAGTATAAGGCTCATAAGACTAGCTCATGTCTGCCTACTTGGTGCCCAGGTCCCTTTGTCCTTCTGGATGATATAGTTATGTGTCTTGGGAGCTTTCCTTTCAAGAGTGGTGGGTGGCACCATCCCCAGTGTCCAGTCTGGCCTGACCGATACTAGGGAGGCTCTGAGCCTTACTCAGGTGAGGTGAGGTCGGGATTGGCTATAGTTAAATGGCGGTAGGGTTCAAGTTTAGAGCAGGGCTCTGGGAGGGGTGCGGGCAATGAGTGGGGGACCCAGACAAGGTTGGGGATAGGGTTGGGAAGCAGGGATGGAAGGCTGGAGCCACACTCACAGGCTGCGCTGGGTGAAGGTCTTGCAGGGAGTCCATGGCCGCCAGTGCCACTGGACACCGAGAGGAGGCGGCACCCCGTAGGCAGTGCAGGTGAGGGCCTGGCGGCTGTGGCGGGAGTAGGTGCTGGGGGAGGAGGCCTCCTTCTCGTGGATGTGGGGGGGCACTGGAGGGACAGGCAGACAGCTGGTCAGCAGGCCCCTGCCGTGCCCACCATTCCCTACTCAAGAGGTGCTTCTTCCTGCAGAGTCTACCCAGGGACACAGGATCCCCACTCTTGTTTTAGGAAGCCCGCCATCCCGCCTCCCGTCCCACCCCTGTACCGTTCACCACCAGCTCCAGGCTGATGTTGCGCTGCAGGCCGGCTGCTGAGTTCCACAGGGCGAGGGTGTAGATGCCTGCACTGGCCTCCGTCACCTCCTTGAGCACCAGGGCATGTGGACTTTGGCGCCCAGACACTGACTTTCTGTCCTTGTACCTGGCCCAGGAAGGGAGTTCAGGGGACCACATGGACCCACCTCTGCCCTACCCTGGCACCCCTTCCCTGCCACAGCCACGCCGGGACAGGACAGCCACAGTAGACTGTCAGGGGAGGCAGGAAGAGGCTGCCAGAGTCCTGACAGACCAGGCTGGAGCAAGAGACCCCTCCTGGACCAGACCAGGAGGCTGCTGGGAAGGGCGGTAGGGCTTCAGGCTGGGGCAGCTGCTGACTCTGCGTGAGGAGCAGGTGGCCTGGAGGCTATGGGGATGGTCGCCAGGCCGCCCTGTCTCTCACAGGCTTCAGTGGTGTGCACTGGGAAGGACTGGAGGTGCAGTCCCCCAGAAACACAGAGCAGACGCTTACCACATGGGTGCCCTGCCTCACTCTTTGACCCCAGCTCTGCCTTTCTTGGAGCTTTTCAGATGTGGGGCCTTCTTGCTGCCCCACACTCTCACCTGGGACCTTTATATTTGCTGTCCCCTGCCTTGCTTGGATGCTCAGTCCCCTAGACACCTGTATGGGTCCTTCTCTCCTATAGTCAAATACTCATTCTTTAGAGAAACTTTCCCTACTGTCCTATGAACCAGCTCCTGCCCTCTGCCCTGCTTCTCCCTGCCTGCTTCTCCGCACAGTCCCCTTTACTGCCATGTCCTTACACTTAGAGCAGTACACTTAGTGCATATGGAAGTAGATGCACATGCAAGTAGATGTGGCTCCTCCCCAGGCCTGAGCTGGGCATGCTGTTGGCAGCTGCCTCTGCAACCTAGACTCTACTTAGAAACCGTCCTCCCTCAAGCAGGTGCCTTCTCCTGCTATTCAGCCAGAATGGTGTGGGAGAGGCACACCCTTGGTCAGAGACCAATAGTGAAGGGGGGACGTAAGGGAGGGGCCAGAGTCATCCGGGATCTCACAGCAGACCTGAGGCCATGTGGGCTGCCAGGTTCTAGAGTGAAATTCTGAGTCTGCCACCTGCTGCCTCTGTGATCTTCGGCAACCCCCCTCATGGCCCCCAGTCCCCACTGTCCTCATCTGAAAACTGGGGGAAAAATGCACTTTTTTGCAGGGGTCGTCAGGTTGAACTGAGTTATAGCCTATGATGTCAGCTCTGTGTCAGGCACAAAGGGCACTTCAGGAGTCAACCTGTCTGTCTGTCCACTAGATCTCTATCCTTTATTCATGATGATCACATGACAGCCTAAAAGAGGGGGCCCCTGTGGGGCTGTGGTGGCTACCATGACTGGAGCAGATGTCTCAGTGGACATGGGCCCAGCTGAGTACTTCTTGGAGGCAGGTGTTAGCCAACTGAGAGGAGATAAACCAGATGTAGCGGGAATGATGAGAGGCAGCCAGCTGCCTGAGTACCAGGCCTGGGCCTGACCCTGGATGGGTTAGTCTTGCTGGCCCTGGAGAGCAGAGGACAGAGCCCCAAGTATCTCTAGGAGGCTGGCATGTGAGAGAGGCTCCAGGCTGCATCAGTGCCTTTTAAGACCCTGTCCCCAAAATGCTGGTCCTGTATCAGGTACCGCCAATGGATGGCAAAGACTGTGGCCTAAGAGGTAGGGTTTTATCAGATCCAGGCCCAGGGCATCCTGAGGCCCTCCCGGGAGAAGCCTGCTTCAAGCCTACAGCCAGCACAGTGACATTCCAGCTGAGAATGTCTGGGCTCCTGCTTGCCCAGCTCCAGGCTTTCAGAAAAGGTCATCCTACCAGGAGGGAGGTGCCCTGGGCTGGGAAGGGCAGGGTTTCTCTGGCCAGCTGGGAAAAGATGAAGCAGAGCCCTCCCAGGAGGCTCAGTGCTCAGTTAGGAATGCCATTCCCCTTCCCCCATTTCCGTTTCCTCATCTGTACAATGAGGGTCAGGCTAGATTGTGACATCCCAGGGTTGGACCACACAGATTGCTCAGGTGACCCAAGGGTGTGTGTGTGTGGAGGATGCTGTGCCAACCTGAGCTCCTAGGGAGCTCTCTGGGAGCACCTGGCAAGGGCGGAGTCATCACTAAGGGACGCCCCCCCCCCCCCACCTCACTGACCCTTAATACATGGCGAAGGTGAGGTCTTCCTCTAAGGTCACAGACCAGCACTGGGGCTCTGGAGCCTGTGGGCCTCTTGGAAACTCTTGCTTTCTGCCACACAGCTCAGGCCCAGCCCAGAGCCTGGCCCTACAACAGTCTGTGGAGACCCTGGGGTATCTCTGAACTGCTGGCAGTGGTAACCTTTTCAGAGGGAGGCCTAAGAAACCCAAAGCCTGCAGGGCAGGCCAGAGCTCTCTGACATCCTTCAGCTGGCAGGGCCCTCAGGGACACTGAGCAGGAGTAGGAATCAGATAAAGCCCTACGCTCTGCCCACCACACCCACTGATAACAGGAGGTGGTATTTGCAAGCTTTCGTAGCTTAGCAGCAACCAGAGATAACTTTCCCTCTGGCTTAAATATTGTCTTAGGTGCATGTTCCTTAGAGTATCTTCAAAGGAGAGTCCCCATAGGGGTCTCAGGGCACAGACCCTTGATGGGGAGGGTGCTGCCCTTCCCGCCTTGTTGGGCCTGGTGGGTAGCAAGAGGCAGGGGCCAGGGCTGGTACCATTGGAACTCCGGCGTGGGGTACGCTGCTAGCTTCACAGGCAGCTTCACCAGCTCGTCTCCTGCTGTGGCCTCCAGGACAGGACCCTTGAGCCACTCCACGCTGATGAAGGGCTTTTCTGCCAGATGAGAGGCATCATTGTAAAGCCAGGACCTAGAATCACTGACCCACCCCTGCCCAGGGATGCCCAGCCATGGTCTGGCATTCCCCAGAGGACAGATGCCTGCAGACTGGGGCTTGCCCTGCCCTCTGGGATCTAGTCATTACCCTCCCTCCTCTCTGGCTGGACTCCACACTGCTCAGGTGCACCCTGACCTCTGACCTCCGCCCACACTGCACATGGACCCTTGTTCCTCAGGCTTGCTGACTGACACCCAACCCAGCCCCACACCATACCATGCACAATGACCTCGGTGCTCTCCCGGAATCGCTGGATGCCGTTGTTGGCCTCACACACATACGGGCCCAGGTCGTGCTGGCTGACGTTGTGGATGGTCAGGATGCTGGAGAGCTCTGTGTGAGTCTGCTGGGAGCGCCGCTCTGGCACCCACTTACCCCGCTCTGCCTGCCCACGCCCAGGGGAAGCCCAGGGTCAGAGCAGGTGGGCTCTGGCAGAACTGAGCACCAAAGGCACACACCCCAGCCTAGCAGGGACTCTGGAAGCGTTGGGCCCAGACCGAGAGTTTTCCATGGGGTAGGTAGGAAAACTTTCCTATCAGACAGGGTCCTTTGGGGCAGGACCCTCATCTATTCAGAGGCCAGTGTGCACCAGGCCAGGGTGGGTGTGGGCAGTGATGGACACGCTCAGGGCAGTGTGGGCACAGAGCAGGTGTGGGCAGTGAACAGGGACTCTGGGGGACAGTTCCAGTATGGCCCTGGCCGGGCTGCTGGCTTCACCTGCTTCCCTGGATAGTCCCAGTCAAAGGTGACTCCCGAGTTGAACTCGGCCCACACGGTGCAGTTCAGGACTAGCTTCTCCCCGACCAACAGCTCCAGCGACTTCTTGGGGAACAGCTGGATGTCATAGAGCTCGTTGCCTGGCAGACACATGCACAGTGACCCTCATAGCCCTCACAGGATGCCACACACCGGGTGCAGGGCACAGGGTGCCCACTGAGACCAGCTGTGGCACCTACTGCCCCATTCCTGGGATAACCCCCCATCCTCTTTCTATGGTTCCCCCAGGACGTGGGCAGTGGTTCCCGGGCGGGGCCGAGGGAGGGCCTGCAGCACGGGGCAGCCCCTACCTGTAATGTGCACGAGGAACGGGTTGGACAGGAAGGCCTGGCCATCCCACGTGGTCTCGCACTGCAGGTACAGGGCATCACGCAGCAGCGGCGTGGGCACCCGCATGCCCCGGCGGTCGTCCCACACCACCTCCTGCCCGTCAGGCCGCAGTGCTGAGTTTTGCTGCAGGAACATGGTGGCTGTCAGCCCACTTCCTCCTGGCCAGACGGGGGGCCGCCTTCCCCAGGGACATGGACAGGAGGGCCAGATCCTGGGGTGGAGGTGGGGACCGGGGCTGTACCGATCGCAGCGTGACGTTGAGGCCGGGGATGGACACCAGGCAGGGCACCCACATGGAATCCTTCCTGTTGACCAGGAGGGTGTCTGGCTTGTTGATGAACGGCTGCTCCAAGTCTGAGAAGAGGGGGCAGGTTGTGGGCGGGGAAGGCGGGGCTTAGGGGTTCTCTATCCAGGCAAGGGGCCCTGGGGTAGCCCCGCGGGGCTGGGGGTGCAGCTGCCGGATACCAATCCAGAATCCAGGACCCCGCCCGTGCCTCCTGGGCAGTGGGGCCAGGTGGTCTGGGCACCCTCACCTCTCACGAACACGTAGGTGCTGGCCGCGGTGGTGCCCTCTATGCGGGCTTTGATGTACTTGTAATAGCACTGATAGCTGCCGGTGTCGTTGGCATGGGCCTCGGGCAGCAGCAGCACCTTGCAGTAGGGCTTGGTGTCCGTGCCCTCACAGTCTCGAACGACCCCTGTGTCCTCGCCGTCCTTCTCCCCTGTGGCCGGCGTCTCCTGAGCCCCTGGCCAGGCCCACTCGAGGGGGTGCTGCCCCCTGTCAGAGGACACGAAAGGACAAGGGGGTCCCAGCTGCAACTCCAGGGCACAATCCTTGCAGAGCCTTCCCAGAGGTCAAGCCTTGCCTATAGCTTTTCTCACCCAGAGGTTGGAACAGCCTATGGACCCAGCCCAGGGCAGGGTGTTCCAAGGCGCTTCTGTGGGCCTTTGCCTGGCTCCTGGGCCCACATGTTGCAGACTGGCTGGCAAAGAAGCCTGCAAATCATCCCTGGGGCTGCAGGGAGGATAGCAGGTCTGGGGTCGGTGTGGGTGGGCCTGGAGCCAATGGAGGGTGGCTGGGGGTGAGTGGGGAACTTGGGGTCCATGCAGGGTAACGTGGGGCATGGAGTGGTCTGGGGTCAGTGTGGAGTGACCCAGGGGTGGGTGCAGGGTAATTGATCTGTGGTGGGGGCAGGTGCAGGGTGTCTGCAGGGTAAGGGATGGTCTGTGCCTCCAGGGACCCGCACCTAGGCTACCCAGGAGCCCCACTAAGCCTTGATATCCCTCTGCCCTCGGGAGGGGCTGCCTTCCAGGTTCTCCTCTACCATCTCCTGCCTTAGCCTTCTGTAGGAGGGACCCAGGCCCCTGATCCCTTGGCAGAGGTGTGAGTACCTGCAGGAGATGGACAGGCTGTCACTGGAGTCAATGACGTATGTCTCCTCTGTGATGTTTAGGGTTGGGGGGGTCATAGAGTAGCCACCAGCCAGGCCTGGGGTGGGAGATAGGGTTAGTATGGTGCTGGGTGGTGAGATCCCATGGTGACATCAGTCTGGGACTGACAGACCTTCCCTGTCCACAAGAGCATACCCCTCCTTAGGTCAGGGCTGCCCCAGCTCTTGGCCCTACGCTGCACCTTCAAGGCCCCAAGTCAACCAGAGATCTCCACCTCAGGCTGCCCCCTGGCCCTTGTCCTGGACAACAGACTGGGCCCAGCCCCTGGTGGGCCCTGACTTGACTCCGACCCCCAGTCTCTGGCCCCATAAGCTAACATACACTGAGCTGCCGACATGAAGCTGATGAGGGAGACCACAGGCCTCATTCCAAATCGGGGAGACCTGGAGTGTATCACCTTGGCATGGTGACCCTCACATGACTGTCTGAAGGGCCCTCCATCCTCAACCCCGATGCACAGTTACTGCTTTTAGGGGGGTCCTGCACAGTGCAGACCCTCCCCAAATGCCCAGAACCAAGGGCCTCCCTCCCTCGCCCCTGCAAATTCTGCCCATGACCTCACCCTCTCCCAGGTCTCATGGAGTTCACCTTTTGTGTCCTTGGCTCCATCTGCTTCTGTCCACCCACACAGCCCCTCTGGCTGCCTCAGCACCCCCCGACCCCTTGCCTCGTTCCCCCATCCTTCCCACAGTGCTCGACCCCAAACACACAAGTAACTCTGCTTCGAAAATCCTCCTGCCGGCCTGCTGACCGTGCAGCCTCTTGTCTGCCATTTTCCTTTCCTCAGGACAGCATGTGCCTGTGTGTACACATGTTGACAGGTGTGGGTCTGTGTGTGTATCTGGGGCATGGATCTGCGTGTTTGTAGGGCTGGTGTGTGAGTGGCATGTGTGGCTTTGTGTGTGGATGTGTATGCTTGTGTCTTTGACATATCCGCATATGCGTGCCCATGGGCATGTGTGAGTGTGTGTGTGAGATCCTGGTAGGGGTGGGACCAGGCCTTGGGGGAGGTCTGGACCTGGAACTCTGGCAGATGCATCCTGCCAGGACCATCCTGAGACAACAGGAAGAGAGGACTGCATGGCTGGAGGCCCAGGGCTGTGTCCTGTCCCCCCTTCCCCCAACGCACTGTATCCCATGTCCCTGTCCTCCTGGGGGACACAGCTCACTACTGACCCACAGGTCCAGCTCCTCTGTCCTTCCCTGCCCATCTCCCTTATGCTTGGTGTCCCGCTCTGGCAGCTTATTGTGGGACGGACCCCAGGAGATCCCCATTGTAGTTGGCTCCACACCATGCTGACCCACGCTGTACCAGGATGGCACACTCTGTACACCCAGATCTCATTTCAGCATCATGTGGACAAGAAGGCCACTAGCCAAGGCCTACTCACCCCTCCCTTCCATGCCTCCTATTGACCAAAACCTTCTAAGCACCACTCCACAGCGGGGCAGAGGCAGAAGGCCCTCACTGAGCATCTGGTCCCACTGTACAGACAGAGAAACTGAGGGCCTCCAGTTGGACTGCATCACCTCTCTCAGAAGGCAGCTCCTCGCCTGGCTGCTATGACCACTGCATAGTCTCTCCTTAACCTGAATCCAGTACGCCCCCTCCTGGCGCTCAGGCTAGTGGGCTTTGCCACCAGTTCCACCCTCCCAGGGTGAGCGTTAGCCCTCCCTGCACACCAGCCCCCACTGCACACCCCCACAACTGCTGGGAAGTGGGTGTTCTACAGAAGGGAGCCTCCCCTGGGGTGGTAAGGGGCTAGGAAGAAAACCCGAGAGGGCACCTCTGAGTTCGGTGCTGAAAGAGAAATAGGATTTTCCAGGTAGTGGAAAGTGAATAAAGCCACACCAAGCAGACAGCTGGCCTGTGAGCTACAGAAGAGGGAGGTCAGTGGGCTTGGGTTTGGACCTGTGAAGGAAGAAAGCATGGACCCCCCCAGCGGATCAGTTAAGAGGGTACCAGAGGAGAGGATGGCAGCCAACACCCACCTGCCCCAGGCTTTCGCGTGTCCCATGGTGAGGCCTGCAGCACTGCCCTGGGACCCCCAGGGTCTCCTTTTCTGGGGGTTCACACACAAGGCACACCCTGTGGCACCCCTGGCTAGGAGCTGTGGCAGATGTCAGCCCAGCTTCCTTTTGCTTCTATAAAGTAGGAACATGCCAGGACTTTCTTCTCTGCCCACTGCCCTTCTCTCCAACTTCATCTCCTAACACATCTCGGAGAGGCACAGAGCTCTCAGTGTTGTCCCAAGGGGCCAGGTGTTTCATATATTGAAGTCTTTGCTTTCACCTGTCTTTTTGCCCTAGACATTTGTACCTCTTTCCCTCCTGCGGAGCCGCCTCTTCAGGGTCTAGTTCACATGTCCCTTCCCTATGGTGGGGCAATCACCATTACTCAGGCCCCTTCAGCCTCCTGAGCCCCTGATGTTAGAATGCTTATCAGACTGATTTGTGGTTTTCTGGTCATGTCTGAAGAGAGGCTGTATTTTATTTTTCTTCCTAAGCTCAGTTCAGAGGAGATGTACACCGAAGATTGAGGAGATTGATTCAAGAATGGTAAGATGGATGATGGATGATGGATGATCAGGTGAACAAATGGATGGGTGGGTGGATAGGTGGGAGGGTGGCTGGGTGGCTGGATAGTTGGATAGATTGATGATGGGTAGATGGATAGTGGATGGATGGAATGATTAATGAGTGGTGGTGGAGGGTATGAATGGGGGCATGGATGGGGGTAGATGGATAGATGGCTGAGTGGATTGTGGGTGAATGGGGGGATAGGAATGGATGGGTGGATAGGAGTAGATGTGTAGATAAATGGATGGGGGTTGATGGGTAGATGTGGAGTGGATGGGTGAATGGGGGGGTTGGTCTGTGGGAGGATGAATGGGTGAGTGGATAGGTGAATGGGTGAGTGGATAGGTGGATGGGTGGATGCGGTTGGATGAGTGGATGGGTGGGGGATGGGTGGGTGGATTGTGGGTGGAAAGGTGGATGCTGGAGTGGATTGGTGGATGGGGAATAGAGTCTGTCAGATCCTCCTCCATAGAGGCCACCATACCACCAAGGGAAGCATCCATATCACTGTACTAAACAGACAGACCATCCATTGTCCTAGCCAACCCTTTTGCCCATCTGCACAAGCCTCTCCTCTGTCTCCAGTGTCCCTGTCTTCACGCACTTCCACTAGGCTCTGCATCATCAGCAGACTTTGCTGTAGACCTCACCATCCTCTGTCTTCACTGAAAACGGGATTTTTCTGAAGCCACCACTCTTGTTGGGGCAGTACTGCTCTCCACTGCACATGCCTGGTAATGGAGGGTTCCTTGTGGTCATCTCTGTACTCTGATGGTACCACTTACTCCCCACTAAAGCTGTCATCAGCTGCCATCCTGGTCACTTCCCTTTATTCTCTGCTCCTGGGGTTTCCAGTTCCTGCAACCCCAACTCACGCCATTCCCCATGACTTCAGCATCCACGTGGATGACTCATCAGGGTCCTGGCCTTTGTGGTCTTCATCCTCACTGTCCTTCCTCCTCCTCTCAGCCACTCACTTCTTGGGCACACCCTGGATCAGGTCCTCAAAAGAACTACACCATTACTGAGTGCCTGCCTTCCTGCCCTGCTCTCCCCATTTTTTCTTGTTAGGTGCCCTTGTCCCACCTCTGCTAAATCCTTCAACCTTATCAAAACTCCCAGTCCATGGGGCGCCTGGGTGGCTCAGTTGGCTAAGCGTCTGACTTTGGCTTAGGTCATGATCTCGATGGGGATTCGAGCCCCGCGTCGGGCTCTGTGCTGACAGCTAGCACAGAGCCTGCAGCCTGCTTCAGATTCTGCATCTCCCTCTCTCTCTGGCCCTCCCCTGCTTGCCCTGTCTCTCAAAAAAAAAAAAAAATTCCCAGTCCAGGGACTTCTCCTCATAGGCAACCCCCTCCCCAGCCTCATCCCCATCCTGGCACAGTGTGGTCTTCAGCCCATCATCCTGATCATTTCCTTGCCTCTCACCCTCCACCCCAACCACGCAGCACCCTCAGTGCTGCCCTGTGCTGCAGTGTGCCCTCAGTGGCTCAGAGCCCTGTGCTGCTGCCCCACCCCCTTCTTTTCCTGTAGGCAGATCCTAAATGAGCCCTCGGACTGAAGTTCAGGGTGTTCCTTCCTCCCTCATTCTCAGCATTAATGAAGTAAAGTCATTAGATGGAGATCATCTTTTCCCATCCAAACTCCACACTCCCTACCTAGGCCCTGGAAACCCTCTGACACTGCCACTCCCAAGGCCAAGATCTCCATCTCCCATCCTATAAACAAGTCCCCCCCACTACCCATTCTTTGACCCTCTGTCCCCTTCCAGCCCCCGCCCCCCTTCCCCTTTCCTATTCTCCTTCACAGCAAAAACTCTGCTTGCTGCCTTCTCTCACATTCACCCATCCTTCCACTGGGGTGCAGACCTTCTTCTCCCCCAACCCCCTGCTTCAGAGACCCATTGGTCAAGGCATCCCATGACCTCCATGCTATAGGACCAATGGGCGCTCCAGGTAGAGAGCAGGATTGCTTCCTCCTCTGCCAGCTGCTGTGAGTGCACTGTCCTCTTGTCTTCCTCCTTCCCTCTGCCCAGCACCACATGTACCACTCTTCCCTCTCTTCTCTGTAGGTCTCTCCCTTAGTGTCTAGATACCTCCAGAGTCTCTACTCCTGTTTTTCTCTCAACTTCAGCCTAAAGTATCCAGCTGCCGCAGCACTTATGCACCCTACAGACACCCCAAGTCCTACATTTCTGATGCTGAACTCCAGACTCACACCCTCTTCACCCCTGCCCAAGGCTTTTCCTTGATAGCCCCCATCTTTCCATATGGGAGCATCTGTGGACACACTTCTCCTCACCCTGGCCAATCACTGACCACCAAATCATCCCAGAGACAGCCCCTGCTCTCCCACTGGGGTCTGTCCAACTGCACTTACACCCAAAGTGGGCTCCTGGGCCTACCCTTGCCCTCCTTAAGTCCTCCACATAGCTGTCAGTGATACTTAGGAAATAGGAACGGGCCGTATCATGCTTGTGCTAAATCCCTTCAGTGACTTCCCACTGCATTTTCAGGGAAGTCCAAACTGGTGGCTGGGCTCCCAACCCCTTTACATTCCCTTTTGGGCCACCCTCACCTTGTGGTCATGTCCTCCAGCCATCAGGCCCTTTGAACTGTTCCATAACATTCATGCTCCTTCCTGACCCAGGGCCTTTGCACACACTCTTCCTGATTTGCTTCCTCTCACATGCCCTGCACAGGCTGGCATTTTCTCATCTCAGGCTTTAGCTTAGTCATGACCTTCTTACCTCTTCTAAAACCTAAGTCCCCCTTTAATATTTATCTTAACTTCCTGGTTACTTCCTTCATCCTTCTTGTTATAATCCTGTACATCCTTCTTGTTACAATTTGTAATTATCTTATTTACTTATTTGTTTGTTTAAGTTACATTTTTCCATTTCCTCTACTAAATAGTAAATTTCAATGGGGTAAGAACCAGTACAATTTCCTTTTCTACCCCTCCCCATATCTAGCACAGCATCTGGTACAGAATCAAGACTCCATAAATACTTGTTGAATGAATAAATGGATGACTGGATGGATGGATGGAAGAATGAGTAAATGGATGGATATAGGGGTGCATGGATGAATGAAAGAAAAGATGAGTAGCTGGACTATCAGATGGACAGACAGGATGGATGGATGGATGCATGGAAGGATGGGTGGATGGAAAGATGGATGAAAGGGTGGAAGGAGGGATGGCTAAATAGAAGGATAGATAGACAGATGGATAGAAGGATGGATTAAACGGAAGAATGGGTGGATGGATGGAAGGAAGCAAGGATGGATGGTTGCATGCATTGATGGGTGGATAGAAGGAGAGGTGGATGGCTGACTGGTTGGCTAAATAAACCTCAGGTTTTCCTTTAGGTTGGAACTATGTCAGACCCTGTCATTCCTCTGGAAAATATCTTTCCAGTTTTCAAGACCAAGCTCCCTGGTGACCATGTGTACCCCAGAATGCCCAGTAGCTAAGGCAGATTTGGTCCAGTGAGTGCCTTGCCCAGAGGCTCCATGCTGCCCAACCCCCACCTGCACCCCCAAAGAAGACGCATCCTTCCTGCCTGGTTGTTGTCTGTCCCCACTGTCCTTCCCTTCCCGCAGCAGGAAGCGCTGTCATCCTGGCCTCTGCCGCACTCCCCCTGCCTTCCTGTTCCTGGCCCAGGAACTGGCTCCTTCCTTCCCCTGGCCGGCGGCCCTGGCCCCCCAGCTTGAACAGAGCAGTCGGGGCAGGCGCCGGGCCGAGGTCAGGGAGGCCAGAGTGCACACCTCCTCTTCTCTGTGCTGTCAGCAGCCTTGGGCTGTTGGGGACACTGGAGTCAGCCACAGGCAGCTGGCTGTGGGAGCAGCACACTGGGATCCTGGGTGAGGGGCGAACGGCAGGGGGCAGGGATGTGGGAAGTCCTGTGCATTAAGCACTGACCATGACCTTGCAGTCACTGCCTCATTTGATTTTCACACAGCCTGGGAGGAAGGAAAGAATCACAAGACTAGTCGCCAATGAGGAAACTGAGTCTCCTGGTCCCATAGCAGCAGCAGGGTGACAGCTGTGTAGGACCCCAGGTCTGGCCAAGTCCAGGTCACATCTCTCAGTCTCCTTTTCTCCCACCACTCCCTGCTCCCCAGTAGCCTCCTTTCTGGCCTCTAATCTGTCCCTCATCCCAGAGGTCGTGACCTGAGGACACCTTCACTGAATGCTCATGGTCATCTGGAGCTATGTATGCCCTTGGCCTGGCCTCCAGGGTGATGCCTATCCCAACAGCCCCGCCCTCCTGGCCAACTTCACCTCCCTTTGCTCCTGCCACAGCCAGCATCCATCAGGTCCTTGCCTACCCCCGCTGCCGGCCTCAGGTTGTGCACTTTGTCCTTCCCTTTTCTGTGCCTGGAGAATTGCTGCTTCTGACCCAAGACACAGGGCTGAGCACATTGTCTCTATCCTGGCTCTGACCCACCACATGGGGAGGGTTCGTATCACCAGGCAGCTCCTGGGCGTCATGGCTCTGTCCTCAAGTCCAGCATGGCCAACCTGGGGATGATGTCAGGATTGTCTGTGAGCTCAGGGGTGCCCCCACACACTGCCAGAATGCAGTGGCAGTGGTTACTGCATTTGATAATTTCTTCCTACAGACATGTCATGGTCACTCTGTGGGTGATGGAGACTATGTGGCAGTCATGCCAGTCTGATACACACTCTCCTGAGCATCTGTGCCCAAGAGGACAGAGGCAGCCAAGGGCCAGGCCCATGGTTGCAGACTGGAGGCAAACTGAAGGAGAAACATGGGAGACAGCCGGGTTTGGGGTCTCTATGCATCTGCCGCAGGGCTGGGTAGATTTGGGGAGACCTGCTCCAGGTCTCTCTCCTTCACTCTTGGTGGAGAGGCACGGAAGTGTTCAATATTAGAGGCCCCCCACACCTAGCTGGTAACCTCTGTGCCTCCAGAGGTCAAGGGTAGGGTCAAAAGGCCACAATTTTCTGACCCTACAGGGCTGAGATGGCTGGGATGAGGGGCTGTTCCCAGAATGTGTTTGGAGCCCCTTGAGCCTGGTTGTGTGCCCCACAATGCCGCTCTTTGTCTGTATGGCCTTGGGTAAGTCCTTTCCTCTTTCCAAGCCCCCCGTTTTCCCACTTGAGAAATGAGAATTGTTCCCAAGACTACAGGGAACCACACACAACAAAATACCGCATTAAGAACCATAGCAAGAACAAACTGTTGCTGGGTTCTGCACATTGAACCCTTGGTTGTCACTGCCTGCTGAGTGCTTTGCATGTCACAGCTGTGATGGTGGGCAGGTGGGGGGTTAGAGAAAGCTGTGCTGGCAGGAGGGGGTGAGCTGAAATGGGCTTTGTAGACTGAGTAGGAGTTTGTTCCAGGACAACACACATGGCAGAGGGAAAGTACAAGGCCAGAGTATGGCTGACCTTGGGCTGTCACCTAGACAGATCAGATGTGGGGCAATGAAGTCACAGAAAAGGGTCCCAGGTCCCAGGTCAGCCTCAGACTTTTGGCCTTGCTCCCTAGGGTGTTTCCTTCTCCTGGTGATGGCACAGCTCCAGGGCTCTGAGCCCACCTTTGAGCTCCCCGACCCTCTCCAGCAGCTCTCTTGAGCTCCAGCCCTGGGTCCAGGCAGGGGGCCTTGTTTGAAGATGTTTCTGGCAGGGCATCCCCAGCCCTCCAACCAGACCACACTTACCACTGGGCAGGACAGCTGGAGCCACAGGGCACACAACTGTCCACCCCACAAGATTAGCAAGTGTTTAAAGGACAGAGAATTTCCAGCGTTGGCAAGGATGTGGGCACACAAGCACTCGCCGTAATAAAAGAATGCTCACATGCTTTGACCCCCAAATTTTCCTTACCCCATACTTCCTATTTAGGATAATCGTAGCAAACACAGATTTAGCACTTTTCTGTGTGCCTGCCCAGGGCTATGCACTCGTGCACACCACACACCCCCTAGGGCCCCCCTGAGGTGGATACTATTCATGGTATTTTGCATGTGAGTAAACTAAGCCACAGAGGTTAACTTGCTGCTCAGAGATGAGCTCTGGGGGACAGGATTATGGGAAGCTACCACTCACTCTATACAGGACCGCAGTATTTGCATTTCTGTGGTTTATGGAATGTAAAGGCCTTCAGCTGATCCAACCATCTTCCTTCCTTCAGCCCTGGAAGCACTGCTCTCCCACTAGGTTTGCCATCCTGGGGATGATCACCTGTCAGGCATTCCTGACTCTGCACATCCCCCACAGCCCTTGGGCATGAAGTTTGTCCATTCTCAGAGGCAGCACTAAAGGCAGGGTAGCTGGGGCCTCCGGGCCTGTCCCTCCTCTCTCCCTGCCCCCCTGGCCGAGGGCTTTGCATATCTAGCATGCAGACCTCTAGCAGTGGATGCCTCCTGCCCAGATAGCCAGATCCCAGGACTGCCCTCCTGCAGTCCTCTGCTGTCTGGCCAGCCTCAGGGTACATCCCCGCCATGCCAGTGTCTTCCCACTGGTCCACATCTTACCCAGTGGTTAGATTTCTAGAACACAAGTCGCTGTCCTGCCTAAAACCATTCTGCTGCTTGAGAGCAGAAGCTGAGCTCTTTGCTTGGCCTTACAGATGACCCGTGCCCCCCCCAAAGGTGCGTGTTGAGGCCCCTCCCCCCTCACTGGGACCCGGTGCCTGTTTCTGCAGCTCCATGCAGTGGTCGGCTCATTGCATTTGACAGTTGCTTCATGCAAGGATGAAGGAGCTTATGCTCGCCTTTAATGGTGGCATCTCTAGTATGAGACTTGTCCTGAGATTGCCCCCCATTCTCCTGAAGATCTAGGGGGCAAAGGGACAGCACACAGTGTGTGGGCAGGTGTGGAGGTGAGAGATGAACATGGAGATGTCCTGCCTTGAGGAAGGCACGTTGGCCAGGGGCAGACTTGGGGGAAAGGGAACGTGTCTGTGGGGCATGCTGCTTTTGAAAGGTCTCTGGGACAATCAAGGTAAAAATGTCCAAAAGGCAGTCAGAAATTTAGGACCCCCAAGGGCCCCCCCTCAGGACCCTTCTTCCTTGGGGAATGTGGACAACTGCTTGCCTCATGCCATCCAAGACCAGATACTCTGGCACCTGACACTCTAACACCTTGTGAGCCAATTCACCCCTCTGGCCTTAATTTCCTCCTCTCCAAAATGGGCACAATAAGCCTATGACACAAAGCTAAAATCTTCACGCACTCTAGGGCAAAGCAATTTGATTTACCATTTTATACTGAGGTGAGGCCTGCTGCTGGATGCTGGATGCTGCAAATGTGCATGTGTGTGCGTGCAGGCCTGCGTGCTGCTTAATACAGAGGGATCTCCATTCGGTAGAATTTAGGGTGGCTTTGAGAATGGGGCTTTAGTTTGGGTGAGGAAAAGTGCTCTCTGCTGGAACAGCCTGAAAGCCTGCATTCTGTGCCTCCGAGGCTCACAGCGAGTGGGAATGAAGCCGCCTCCCACCCACCTACTTGGAACAACCCCATCTTCCCCCAACCAGCCTGGAGCTTCTGGCAGCCTCCCAAAGGCCCGGGGGGGGGGGGGAAGACAAGGTGTATCTAGAGTGGGGGAAAGAAAGGTCATGTGCTGGGAGCTGGGGTGTGTGGTGGGTGTGGGTAGGCAGACATGGGGTTAGGGATGCCTCTGGGACCCCAGTGGGAAGGGTCAAGAAGTTGGTGCTTATCACTGAGGGTGTGGCTGAAAAGTCAGATCAGATCTGTTTTCCAGAGGTCCCACTGGGGCAGCATGGAGGCGATTTCAGGGAGGGTGTTGGGGCTGAGGTGGGAGCATGGGCTGCCTGAGTCCCCCTGAGGGCGACGTGGGGGGAGGGGCACGCTGGCAGATGCTGAGCTCCAGATGCAGGGCAGCTCTGCCAGGCGGCTGCCCTGGCCTGCCTGGGGTCAGGGCTCTGCTCCCCGGCGGCAGGACGGGCAGTGTTATCGGACAGCCCAGCTGCCTCAGAGGTGGCCCCCCAGCGCTGCTAAATCGGGGCTGTGGGCTTCTGCCGCAGGAAGAGGGAAACGCAGGCAGGATGTCCTCTCCTGTGGCCGACAAGTCCTTTCCCATGAACCTCTGCTGACCTCGCTGGCCACGTGGCGGGGCTCCCCCACTCACCACCCTGACCAGTGCTTGCTGGTGGGGCTACCCCCACCCTGGCCTGGCCTGGGGGAGGGGTGGAGGTGGCCTGAGGCAAAGGGGGACGCGGCCAGGGCGTGACTGCTGCCGCCCCACCCAGGCCCAGCCACTGCCAGCACTGAGTGCCCGCACCTTCCTGCTCCCAGACTTCTCCCTTCGGTGTGACCGGAAAACTGAGATCCCAGAGGAAGCCAGTGTCTGAAAAGGATCGAAACTCAGGAATCCCTGGCTCCAGCTGGACATGTCGTCCGCCTCTGGCTCAGAAGTCAGTGCGGGGAGTGTGAGGGGCTCTCCGGACCCCTCCCTCTGCCTCTTTTCCTCTCTGAGAGGCATCTCAGAGAGCAGTGGGGGCCAGGCCAGGCTCTAGAGGGGTTGAAATATGCCATATGGAGGAAAACATCCAAATAACAGCAGGAGGAGTATAAGCTAGACGCAGAGAAGAACTTCCCACTTAATTTCCATGGGTTCTCGGATTCCCTTTTGCCCTATTACTCTCAAGCACTCCCAAATTTCCTCCTTCTTTATCTGGCTCAGTTGCATGAATGGGGTCTCCCAGGAAGTCCCGCTGGCCACCTCCACCTGGAGGACCTCCCTCCCAGGGCAGCACGTCCTCTGTCCCCACATGTGCCCCTCCTCCATCTGGGCGTAAGCCAGAGACTGGCACACATCCTTCTCACCCCACCATCCCTTGCTGCCTCCTCCCCTGGTGTATCATCCTTGCCGTGGGCTCCCATCTTGTTTTGCCCCTCTGGCAATCCTTTCAGGGGACCTGACCAGGTGGCTCCCTGTCCAGAACATCCCCTTTCCAAGTGTGCTGCTGGCTCCTGCCACCTCCAACAGCCTCACCTCCCCCATTCCACCCTCTACCCCTCCTAAGACTAGCGTCATCTGACTATCCCTGAGTCCCCATATACCATCTGCACTTTCCCACCTCTGAACCTTTCAGGGGTTCTTTGCCCTACTTGGAATTCCCTTCCCTGGAGTCTGCAGATCCCTCCAAGAAGCCCCGAGCTAGAAACGATGCCACCTTCTTGTGCAGCCCACAGCTCCCAGCTGGACCCAATGGGGGTCACTGAGCACCTGCATCCCTACAATACAGATACTATGCCTCTGTCCCTGCCAGCCTGGCACTGAGGAAACCCCTGTAGGATGGAGCTGGTCCAAATCCTCCCTGAGCCAGCACCCTAGCTCAGATTTGCACAGAACCGCAGTCTCCTTCCTTGGGTTGGGGTCCCACTGCCTGGGGCAGGGTGGGGGAGCTGGCCAGATAATCCTCTTGTTATGCCTCATTCTCAGCGTGGGGTAGGCACTGTGCTCTGTGGAGGAAGCGGGCCCTTCAGCCACAGTGACTGAGCCAGGGCCAGTGGCCCAGCCCCTACCTCCTCCCTGCACTGACGTGCATACCCCGTCATACCCCTACACCTCTGTCCACACCTGGGTCTGGCTCAGGGATGAGCAGACAGGGACAGCAGAGAGTTGATTGGCTGGCAGGGACACTGTCCTTAGGCCAGGGCAGCCCAGCTTCTCAGGAGTCACTTGCTTCCACTACCTGTCCTTGAGCTGATTGCCTACTGTCCATGGCACAAAGAGCCAGCCTCTCTAGAGGGGCTCTGCTCCCTCTTGGGCCCATCTTCTGCTACCTGTCCTCTCCACAGACACCTCCAAGGCAAAGCTTTTTGGAACTGGACTGGGACCCCAAGCCATAAAGTCGGGTCCAAGTACAGCCCCTCAAGTGCTTGCCCACTGCACTGCAATGCATGGGGAAACAGGTGCAAGGAGAGGCGCAGGCCACAAAACTAGGAATTTAGGGGCAGAGCTGGGACAAAAATATAGTTCTAACAGCACACTGTTGAGGGTTCGGCTTCAGGGTTCCCAGGATTCTCACCTACCAGCGCCTGGCCACCCACTCTGGCTGCCCTGACACTTGGCTCCGCTTAAGTCTCTGTGTGTCTGCTCCAGCATCACCCATCGGGCTGGGAGCTCCTCAGGGCAAATGCAGGACTCATTTCCTACTCAGCCATGCCCTGATCCAGCCTGGGCTATCCTGCTCCAAGGACCCCTTCAGCTAACATCTTCTCTCTTCTTCACTGCCTGAACTTTGGTAAGAACTACCCGACCTCCCCATAGGACTAGCCTCATCTGTCTTTCCTCCTTCACCTCCTGGGCACCCAATACCAGGCGCTTCTGGTTCTTACACCTTGCACTATGTTCCCTGTCTCCCTGGAAGCCTCTTCCTGTCTGGCTTCCTCACTGGAGTGGGGGAATCCCATCCTGGAACCTTCACTGTGCTCCCTCTCCAGCTCCCCAGCCCAGCCTCTCGGTTGAGCCTCAGTCACTACACCCAACTGCCTACTGGACCTCAAGGTGGGGTCTCTCATTCTCAGCCTGGCCCCCTTCACTTCTCTCCATATTCATTCAGTCATTCAACACACACACCGAATATATGTAGGAGCCTGGACCTCAGCTGGATGCAGGAGAGCAAGGAAGGACTAAGGGGCAGGCCAGATGTCCTCCTCCAACCTGCCTCTAGATTCATCTATGCCTCCTTCATCTCCCCTGTCCTCGCCCTTCACCTGGTGAAGTCATAGAGAACAGAGCTTTGTTATTCTACAGATCCAGATCCCTTACTGACCATTTCCCTTACTGCTGGCCTCTGGGAACCTTGAAGAAGTTACACATGTCTTTATTCTATGCTCCCTCATCCATAAAATAGGTCTAACACTTCATTGTGAGATTAAAAGAGTTAAAACATGTAAAGCCAGTATTCAATATTGGCAGTGTTCAAAAATAGCAAGACCCCATCTTCCTCTCCGGCCCTTCCAGCACTTTTTTCCCCAACCACTGGGGACCCTTAACCCTCCTTCCACCCTATGATTCCCTGGGTCACTAGATAATGCGTGGACTTCTAGCACATCATCACTAAACCCCTGAGGGGTCATCCCTGACATCTCGATCCAAACATACCCTTCTGTCCCCTCCCTCATCTCCCACACTCCCCTTTCTCCAAACACACAGGGGCAACTTCTGGTCATATTCTTGTCACAGACCGGACCCTATCTCTCCTGCACTTAAGGAGTGCTGCTCCTTCCGTGGCTGCTGTTGCTTTTATAGTCCAGGCTCTTTGAGTTCGGCCTTCGAGGCTCCTGCCCCATTAAATACAGGGAGCGCTGGCATTCTGCCGCTCGCCACGCTGATCACTCCTGAATTGCCAACTCAAGATTCCCCTCAAGTTCCCACGTGCACCTGCGCCCAATCCTCCCGACAGCCTGTCTCTGGCAGTCCCCGAACCGCTGCCCCTGCAGTCTCTGGCCCAGGGAAGGTGGACACCTGCCCGGAGCGCCCTCTGGGGGACCCGCCTCGAGCGCAGCTGGGAGGCGTCGGGAAGTGCGCACCCGGGTCTGCGGCCCGGCGGGGATTGCCGCCTTGGAGCCCGGGGCCGGTCCCCGTTGCGTGAGGGTCGGAGGGCAGAACAGTGCGGCGCCGGGACTCCGCCGGGGAGCTAGTAAGCAAGCGAAGGATCCTATCTGAGGATGCGGTGCGGTGGGGCTCCAAGGGAGCTGAGACACAGACCGTGGAGGGTGGTCGAGGACCCCGAGCACAGTCCCAGCGCTGTGGTGCAGACGGTGCCCGGTCTCTGACCCGGCCGCAGTCTCCGCCCGCCCTTCCTTGATCCCGGCTAGCCCAGGCCCGATCTGCCGCGCTCCATCCGGCGAACGTATCCCCGGGCTCCCAGCCCAGTGTCCCCTCTGCCCCAGGCTCCCGGGGATCTAGTGCCCCAGCCGTCCCTCCTCGCCCCGGGGAGGTATCCCCCTCCGCAGCCAGCCGCGCCCTCGGGCGGGCGGCGGGCTCACCGCGCTCGCCGTCGAGCAGTCCGAGGCAGAGGCACAGGCGCAGGCACAGCGCGGCTCCCCACTGCATCTCCGGCCGCTGCGGCGGAGTCCGACTTGCGCGGCCGCCGCTTCGGGCTCGGGGTGTGAGCGCGCTGCCAGAGCGCGGGCGGGGCTGCAGCCAGGCTGCGGGCGGGGCGGGGTCCGGGCGAGATCCCCCCGGGGGGCGGGGCCAGACCCGTCGGACCGTCCCTCGCACCTATCAGTCCCGCCCCCTAGCCGGGTGGAGCTTGCCCGCTAGATCCGTGGGTTCGCGTGTTGCTCGGCGGCTTGGAGGCTGGTTAGTGTCCCCTTCCAAGTACGTGGCCACCGTACAGCCCTACGGTACGCCTCTGGGTGGACAGAGAATAAAGGTAATGCACCGGTCCTTCACTGCACGCTAAAAAAGGAATGAACTCTGCTGCGGTCAAGGTTAGAAAAAATGTAATGGGGTGTAATGTTTTTCTGTAATTTCCTTTAATCAGTAAATGTAGTGTTTAAAGTAAGAAAAATAAAAAGCAATGAATACAGTTTGTCAAATCTTTGAGCACATTCGGTAAGCTTTATCTTACCATCTACGTGGTGTGGATGGAGGCTGTACCCTTGGGCCAGGCATCCAGTGCTGCAGACCTCCGCCCTGCAGGCACCGCCTCTTCTTTAGATATCCCCCAAATAGTTTTACTCTGAGCTCATTCATAAGTCCTTGTATCAGGTGACACTTTACTCTCTGACTTGGCAACCCTCTCACAGACTTCCTTTCTCTTTTCAGTTCTGTCTCTAGAATTTTCCTATTTAAAAATAAATCCCATGATGATGACTATCGCAGCCTCCCTGCCCCGATTTTATTCACACTTCAGCGCCCCCCCTCCCACGCCAAAGTCCATTCATCCTGGCCGCAAACCAAGACCAGATTGTTGATAACAACCATTACCAACTCTCAGCTGAGAGTAAGAATTAAATGTTAGACAGTTGTGATCATTCAGATGATTTAAAAAATAATGTTGGAGGAACCAGGCAACAAATAAATGAAGTTAGACTTTTTCTCAACTATATATTGATTTTATCCCAATATTTTAGTTTGAAAATAAAAACGTATTGTAAAACATAGCACACATATGAAAAGTATATATTAGTGTATTATAAGTGTAAATTTAAAATCTGTATCTACACCACCCAGATCAGGGTATATAGAATGGCAGGAGCATTCCAGAAGTCCCCACCCTTTCCCATCAGGAACCCCTCCCACCAATCTTCTGTGACCCACCAATCCTGACCTTATCATTTCCCTGCTTCTTTTTATCTTTTTATTACCCAAATATGTGTTTTGGTTTTTTTTTAACTGTATTTAAATGGATTCTTCCCATATATAATCTTTTCTCAGCATTTTTTGTGAGATACATTTATACCACTATGATGACCTAAGCTTCACTCATTTTCATAGCTGTATGATAACCACATTGAATTTGTCCTTTTACTGTTGATGGAAGTTTGAGTTGTTACCAGTTTTCAATTTATGCTGCTGGGAACATGCTTGTATATGTTTCTTAGTGTACATGCATCCTGTTCTCGAAGCATGGGGCTAGGAGTGAAACTGCCAGGTCAGAGAGTGTATATCTTTAACTTTGCTGGACGCTAACAGCTATTTTGTTGTTGTTGTTATTTGTACTATTTTGCACTCCACAGCAGTGTAACTAGTTCCCATATTTTGTATCTTTACTGACACAGTATTGTCAGTTTTGACTTTTTAAAATTGAGCCATTCTGGTTGGCTTATAAGGACATCTCATTATGGTGTTCATTAGCTTTTCCCTTATTACTGTTGAGGGGTGAACACATTTTTATAATTGGTCATTTGAATTTTAAGTCGTTTGCTCTTTACCACTGCCCATTGTCTTTCTCTTATTGATTTGTAGAGGTTCTTTATATATTCTGGATATAAGCCCTTTTGGATATTATTGCTGTGCAACAGATTACTCTAAAGTGTAATGACATAAAACGGCAACCATTTTGTTTTGCTTATGCTTTTGAGAGTCAGAAATCTGAGAAAGAGTTAGCTGGGTAATTCTTACCTGGAGTCTCCCATGAAGTTGCTGTCAGCTATCCAAAGGCTTGACTGGGTTGGACAGCTGGCAGATGATGCTGGCTGTTTTCTGGGAACTCAGCCCGGGCTGTCAACTAGCGTACTAACCCATGGCCTTTCCAGCATGGCAGCCTTAGGATAGGAGAGATGGCTTCACCAGAGTAAGTACCCCAAGAGAACAAGCTGGACGCTATATGGTCTCAAAGTCATAATTACAGCCTCCCAGGGACATACTATCCAGCTTTTAGATAGGGAGAGGCAAGGTTACACTGACAAAGAGAATTTGGGCAGGGAGATACTGTTGAGGCCATCTTTGGAAAGTACATTTGGGCACGATGAGCTACTGCAATCCTCTCTCCCATTCAGTACCTTACTTTTTCATCCTCTTATTGATATCTGTGGGGGGGGTGAGTGGGGAAGATGTGAGACAAAAGATCTTAAATTTAATGTATAAGTTTTATGATTTGTTTTCCTGATAGTTGTGCTCTTTGTATCCTTTTAAAGAAATCTCTCTCTGGCATGAAGATATTTGCTTTTTTTTTTTTTATCATCTACACGTTTTTTTAAAAAGTTAAAACATTTTTTAATGTTTATTTATTTTTAAGAGAAAGAGAGCAAGACAGAGAGTGAGCAGGGTAGGGGCACCAGGCTCTGAGATGTCAGCACAGAGTCAGATGAAAGGCTCAAACTCCCAAACCTTGAGATCATGACATGAGCTGAAGTCCTATGCTTAACCTACAGCCACCCAAGTTCCCCTATCATTTACAAATTTTAATTGTTTTGTCTTCACATTTTTTTTACATTTATTTATTTTGAAAGAGAGAGAGAAAGAGAGATAAAGAGAGAGAATCCCAAGTAGACTCTGCATTGTCAATGCAGAACCCAGTACGAGGCTCTATCTCCCAGACCATGAGATCATGACCTGAGCTGAAATCAAAAGTCAGAGACTCAACTGATGGTGCCGCCCAGATGCCCCCACGGTGGTTAGTCCTCTTACATTCAAAGTGATTACTGATATGGCCAGGTTTAAATTTGTCATCTTGATAACACACTTTGGTTTCCTATCAATCACATCTGTCTTTTGTTCCTTGTTTTGTCTTTCTCTTTTTTGGATTGAGTACTTTTGTGGTTTCATTGTATCTCCATTGTTTGCTTCTTAAAACTCTTTGTTTTCTGACTGTAGAGGTTGCTTTAGGGTTTATGGAATATATCTTTAACTCATAATAGCCTACCTCCAAGTGATAACATACGGCTTCACATATACTATAAAAACCTTGCAATCATTTGCCTCCGTTCTCCCCTCTCAGCTTTGATGTAATTGTTGTCATATTCTTCTACTCGTTCCTAGCATAAGCCCCACAATATTGATCATTCCTTTGTCTAACCAGTCATTTATCTTTTAAAGACATATAAATAATACGAAAAAGTACTGAATATTTATCATTTCTGATCTCCTATCAACATTAGGTATCATTTTCTTGGTGCCCGAAGGACTTCCTTTAACACATCTTTTAGTGTGAGTCTGCTAGTGATGAATTCTCTTAAGTTTTGTAAGCCTTAAAAGGCTTTATTTCTTTTCTCTTCTTCTGGGACTCCAGTTACAAGAATATCAGATCACTTGATATTGTCCCATAGTTTTCTGAGACTCTGTTATGTTTTAGCCTTTTTATTTAAAAAAAAATTGGAGTCAGATGCACATAACAGAAACTATACTATCTTAACTATTTTTAGGTCCAGTGACAACACTCACATGGTTGTACCATCATCTCCACTGTCCATCTGGAGATGGGCAAAACTCAGCCTCTATACCCTTTAAACACTAACTCCCCTCTCAGCCTTCGCTCAACGTCTGGAAACCACTATTGTATTTTCTGTCTGTATAAATTTGATGACTCTAGGTACTTCTTATAATTGAAATCATACAATATTTTCCCTTTAACAACTGACTTATTTCACTCAGCATAATTTTCTCAATGCTCATCTATGTTGTTTGTAGCATGTGTCAGAATCTCCTTCCTTCCTAAGGCTGAATATCATTCCATTGTATGTATATACAACATTTTGCTTATCTATTCATCTGTCGATGCACATTGGGTGGTTCTGGTTATTGTGAATGATGCTGTTATGAACATGAGTGTAAAAATACCTTTTTGAGTCCCTGATTTAGGTACATTGCTTTGGGTACACACCTAAAGGAATCACTGGATCATATGATAACTCTATTTTAAATTTTTTTAAAGGAAATTTCATACTCTTTTACAACTGCTACATCATTTTAGTCTCCTATCAACAGTACACACAGATTCCGATTTCTCCACATTCTCACCAACACTTGTTATTTTCTGTGTTTTTTCTTCTGGTAGTAGCCATCTAATGGGCGTGAGGTGGTATCTTACTGTGTTTTTAATTTGTATTTCCCTAATGGTTAATGGCGTTGAGCATCTTTTCATGTGTTTATTGGCCATTTGTACATCTTCTTTGGAGGAATGTCTATTTAAGTCCTTTGCCAATAAATTTTTTTTTCTTTTAGCCTACTTTTCTAGTGTATTTCAGTTTGATGGTTTTTACTATTATTTTTCAGGTTTCCTGGTTTCCTTTTTCTGCTAATCTTCTATTAAGCCTTTTCATTTCTGATTTATAATTTTTAGTTCCAGGGTTCCATTTAATGTTTTATTATTATTTTTATTTTATAAGGTTTATTTATTTTTGAGACAGAGAAAGAGTGAGAGAGAGAGAGAGGGAGAGAGAGAGAGGGAGAGAGAGAGTGAGCATAAGCAGGGGAGGGGCAGAGAAAGAAGGAGGGAGATAGGGGATTTGAAGCAGGATTTGCTTTGACAGCAGTGAGTCTGATGCAGAGCTTGAACTTGTGAACCATGAGATCATGATCTGAGCTGAAGTTGGACACTCAGCCTACCACTGAGCCACCCAGGTACCCCCATATGATATATTTATATATCCTCCATTTCTATGGTCATTTTGTTCACTTGCTTTTTCTTTTAAAATTCTTTAACAACTACTGCTTTAAAATCATTTTTTGCTAATTCCATCATCTTTTCTATTTATAGGTTTATTTCTATTGACTGTTTTTTCTCTTGGTTTTGCTTCATATTTTCCTGCTTCTTGCATGTCTACTGATTTTTACTAGTTTTTAGACTCTTAAAAATATTACACTGATAAATGTCTAGGCTTGTAAAATTCCTTCAAAGGGTACTAATTGTTCTGGCAGACAGGTTGCTTATGGATCAGCTTGTTTCTTGGGACACTTATTAGGCTTTGTTGTGGAGATGTAGTACCCTCCTACTAAGACTTCATTCTTTTGAGGATTCTGACAAATGCCTCAGGTGTCAGCAAAGTGTCTCCATTCTGGCTGTTGTTTCCAGCTATTCGTGAGTTCTGGGAACTGCTCAGCCACTAGCCCTTTGTCTGACCTCTTGGAATTTTGCCTCGTCCAAAGACAGATGCCACTTAGCACTCAGATAGACATGTAAGGTGACCTATCTGTAGATTTGGGAGTGTCTTTCTGCATAACTTGATTTTATCGTATATCTTGTACCACAGTTTCCACTTGCCTCTGCCTCCCTAATCATAAGGTCTGTTATCTCAGTTTGGTAGGTTTACATAGATTTATTTGGCTTTCCCTTCCTTGTGCTATTCTCTAGAAAGTTGAAAATTTTGTAGGGCCATAATTGAACTCAATAGGTTTGCTGTTTTGGGTGCATTAATTACTTAACTGGGATACAGGTTCATACATTATATGTTCAAAAATTGGCTGAAAAACCCCACCCAGAAGAGGAGATTTTAGTATTACAATGAGCTAAAGGAAACTTTAGGGCAACTCAGAGAGCTTCTGCACAGGTCCTCAGCTCCACTCTGCCTCAAACTGGTTTACACAGGACAGTTATCAGGCAGAGAACCTCCAGCCATTTGTCGTCTTGGTGGGAGCTGCTATTTCTGCAAAATAGATACATTGCTTTCCTCCTTTCTTTCCTCCCCACTCCTTTTCCTCTGCTAATAACTTGCAACCCTCTGAGTAACTCCCTGGTACATTCCAGCCAATGGGACTCACCAGGTTTGTTGTCCAGTATGTGAAAAGCATTGTTGTCCAGTTTTCTAGCTGCTTATGCAATGAAGGAAAATTTTTCAAGATGAAAGTGGAAGATTTTTCATTTTGACTGATTTTCCATTTATATGTATATTGGTTATTTGGATATTCTGGTTTGAAGTATCTATTCAATTCTTTTATCTGTTTTTTTTGTACCATCTGTAATGAGTTTATTTTTATTTATTTATTTTTTTAATATAACACAATTTATTTTTATAACATATGCAATTATTTTCCATCATTTACAATACAGTAGTTACAATGACACTCCAAACAGAAAAGCAAAGTAAAAAATCAAAACACCAACTTCTATTTCATGTAATTAGACTTATACAGAAATTAGAAGGTTAAGTACCAACTAGTTAATCACCTAATTGCACAGCTATATGAAGTGGCAATCGTTATCTATGTATCTATGATACATTTAAGTAATAAATTGTATCTTTTATCTGTTTTTTATTTGATTGTCTTTTTATTATTAATCTGTAGGACTTCTTTATATATTCTGGATACAAATCCTTTGATGGACATGTGCATTGCAAAAATTATTTAATGACTTGCCATGTAGCCAGTAGTAATAACTTTATTGATCAATAATAAATTATAAGAGTTATCCAGGAACAGATCATATTTTTTTTCCCTTTTATGTCTCTCATTCCCCAACTCTCACCTCTGGCAGCCACCAATCTGTCTGTTCTCTGTATCTACAAACTGTTTTTTTAAGATTCCACATATAAAAGACATCATATGATATTTGTCTTTCTCCCTCTGATTTATTTTACTTAAGGTTCATTCATGTTGTTGCAAATAGAAAGATTTCATTCTTTTTTATAGCTGTATAATATTCCATTGTATATGCGCCACCATTTCTTTATCCAATCATCCATTGATGGACACTTAAGTTGTTTCGATATCTTGGCCATGGTAGACAATGCCGCAGTGAACACAGGAGTGCAGATAATCTTTTTTAGTTAGTGTTTTTGTTTTCTTGAGATAATCACCTAGAAGTGGAATTGCTGGATCATATAGTATAGTAGTTCTGTTTTTAACCTTTTGAGGGAACTCCATACCATTTTCCATATGGCTGCACCAATTTAAATTCCCACCAACAGTGGATGAGGTTTCTTTTTCCTCTACATCCTTGCCAAAAACTAGTCTTTTTTTTTTGGTCTTTTTTTGATAATAGCCATTCTAACAAGTGTGAAGTGATATCTCATTGTGGTTTTGACTTGCATTTCCTTGGTAATTAATAATGTTGAGCATGTCTTTGTGTAACTGATGGCCATCTGCATGTCTTCTTTGGAAAAAATCTACTCAGATTTTTCTGTGCATTTTTAAATAAATTTTTTTTTTGCTGTTGAGTTGTATGAGTTTTTTATATATTTTGGATGTATGATTTCCTTTGTTGTACAAAAACTTTTTAGTTTTGATGTAGTCCCAGTGGTCTATTTTTATTTTTGTTGTTTTTGCTTCTGGTGTCACATTAAAAAAAAAATTATTGCCAAGATTTACATCAAAGAGTTTATTGTCTATTTCTTTTTCTAGGAGTTTTATGGTTTCAGATCTGATGTTCAAGTCTTTACTTGATTTTGAGTTAATTTTTTATTAAGGCACAATTAATGTACAGTGCTATATTAATTTCAGGTGTACAATATGATTCAGCAATTCTTAACATTTCCCAGTGTTCATCAAGATAAGTATACTCTTAATCCCTTTTGTTTACTTCATCCATTCCCTTGCCCACCTCCTCTCTGGGAACCACCAGTTTCTTCTCTGTATTTAAGAGTCTGTTTTTGTTGTTGTTTGTTTGTCTCTTTTTTCTTTAGTTTGTTCATTTGTTTTGTTTCTTAAATTCTACATATGTGTGAAATCATGCATTTGTTTTTGTCTGACTGACTTACTTTTCTTAGTGTTAAACACACCAGGCACCGGGTTCATCCAAGTTACAAATGGCAAGATCTCATTCTTTTTAATTGCCAAGTCATATTCCATTGTACATGTAAATACCATAACTTCTCGATCCATTTATTTAGGGATAGACCCTTGGGTTATTGCTATATCTTGACTATTGTAAATAATTTGCCTTTGTATTATTTTAGTGCTGTCTTTGGTAAGTGGAAGTTATTGTTTTTAATAGAGTCCATCTTATAATCTTTTCTTTGTGTACATAACCTTTTATTGTGTTCTATTCTAATTTTTTTCTGCTTACCACAAAGTCATACAAATATTTTTCTTCATTGTTTTCTCAATGTATTACTTTTTTCCCTTTTCACAGATTGCCAGTCCATTTAGAGTTGATTTCTGTATGGTGTAAGGTAGGAATCAATATTATTTTTGATATTGCTATTTAATTGGCTGAGTATAATTTATTGAAATAACCTGCCTTTCTCCACTGCATTGTGGAGGCACATTTGTTATAAACCATGTTCCCTTACATGGATGGGTCTGTTTCTGGACTGTTATGTTTCATTTGTATACTTGCATATACTCGTTCCAATACCACACGGCTGTAATTTCTGTGTGGTTATAACACCTTTTAATATGTGATATTGTTAGTGCTTAAAATTTTTGCTTCTTTGCCAACTTCAGCTCAAGTCATGATCTTGCAGTCTATGAGTTCGAGCCCCATGTCTGGCTCTGTGCTGACAGCTCAGAGCCTGGAGCTTGCTTTGAATTCTTTTTCCTTCTCTCTCTGCCCCTCCCTTGATCATCCTCTGTCTCTTTATCTCTCATAAAATAAACATTAAAATTTAAAAAATTCTTTCTTCTTTTTCCAGAATGTCTTACTTTGTATTGGTTCTTTGCATTTCCATATTCATTTTAGAATTAGCTTGTCAATTTTCAGAAATGAAAATTCTGTCAAAAATTTGATTAGAATTACATTGCATAGATTTGGAGGAGTTACCATCTTAATTTTTGATCATGAATGCACTATGTTCATCCATTTGTCTAATCTTTTATTTCTATCTGTAATCTTTTGTAGTTTTGATTCTCTATTAGTATTGTCATTCTAATCATAGCATTTATTAATTTCCAGTATGATTTCTTCTTTGAACTATGAGTTATTTAGAAATACAGGTTTCTAATTTACAAATTTTGGGGATTTTTAGTTTGGTTTGTCTGTGATCAGAGAATGTGTTCTCAGTGAGTTCAATCCTATGAAATTTATTTTAACTCTGTTTTAGGCCCAGGATGTGGTCTCTCTTGGTAAACATCCCTGTGTACTTGGAAATAATATGTTTAAAAGTTTGTTTAGTGTAGCATGGCACTCACTATATATGGCACCTAAATCAAGTTGGTTAATCATATTGTGTAAATCTCCTGTATCTTTAACTTTTTGGTTTTTTCCCCTTATTTTGTCATTACTGAAAGAGGGATGTTAAAATTCTACTTTGAGTTTGTAAATTTTCCTTTTAGTTTTGTTAATTTTTGTTTTATGTAATTTGAATGTATATTATTATGTATTTATGTATCTGTTTTCTATGTGTTTTGTTAATGAAGTGCTTTCTCCTATTTTAAGAGATCAATCAAGTATTTTTTTTATTGTTACACTTTTTATCTTAGTAATGTGGTAAATTGCCACATCTATGCCCTTTACAATGTGGTTGACTCATCAGTTTCAGGTATTCTGAAGGAATATTATTGGGGACATGCAAATTTAACTTGTTATAACTTCCAGTTAAATTGACTTTTTCAGCTATATGTAATATTTGTTTTTGTTTTGTTTTGTTTTGTTTTTAAGTAGGACTTGAACTCAAGACCCTGAGATTAAGAATCACACGCTCTACCAACTGAGCCAGACAGGTGCTCCTGTGTGCAATAATTGTAGCTTTTATCTCTTGTAATACATCTTAAGTTAAAATCCACTTGGTCGGGTATTATAATAGCCACACCAACTTCCTCTTGGTTAGTAGGTATTCTACCTTTTACTATCCTTTTTCTTCCAAACCATAGTCAATTCTCCTCTAATTCAGCATATGCCTTCCTAAAAATCACCATATTACACAAATCCCACAATAAAAACCACACTGTAGGGGGAAATGGGACCAGGGGGATAATACTCAAAATCTTTATCAAGACACATTAAAAAAAATAGGAACCTACTACAAATGGCAGCAGAAGTTCCACTTTTGACATAGCAACATAAGGAGTCTGTGGGCACTGATGAAAATTGTTGTAAAACAATCATTGAAAGTTTCTGTACATAGTCCTAAGGGCATACAGAAAATGAAAAAACATTTATTCAAGAAAACCTATAAAAACTCAGTAAGAGTAGTGAGAGTCTCTGGCCACTGAAGTACAGCCTGCCCCCACCTTCCCCTCCCCAGGCTCAGAGTGATGGAAATTCCACCCTAGACACGTGTAGCCAAGAATACAGGGTACCCTCCTCTCTAGCCTTCAACGGGAGGCCCATGGTTTCTTCCCAGGAGGGGTAGGGCATCAGCATTTCTTATCCTGTCCCTGGTGACCCACTGTAGAAGCTAAGTTTCAGGTGAGTGTGGCCAAGAGGTGGGGCCCCCATCTTCTCCCCAGTCCCAACTCAATAAGACAGAGGACACTTTTGTAGGTTAGCAAACCGAGGACAAATTAAGAATCATTAACTTGCAGTTTTGGCTTCTGTAAATTGTTTTGCAAATGTATCTCTCTGTTCACTGTTCTGACTGACTACCTGGTGACCGTCACGTGGCTCTCTGTTGGAATGATCAGAAGGTGCTAGCCTCACCTGTAAATTTGCCTGCTTTCTAAACAGGCAACTTAGATCATACACTGCACTCCCATCAGCCCTGCTCGAAGCTGACCAGACAAAGCACACGTGTGGGAAGTCACGTAGTCACTGTCTCACAGAACCTGGAGGGCCTGACTGTAATCAGTCATTTCAAGACCCTCCTAAGACAAAGAACTTTAAAACTGATAGGGGCCCGCCAGAACCGCTGTCTGTTTGTAAAAATGTGACTGGGTGTCCTGAAATGCTATACACTTTAATTGGTTAACTAAACGATGATGTTTGCTGCCTTACTAAAGTCAATATAAGCTCACTGCTACCTTTGTTCTGGGCCATTCTCTGCTCCTTAACACCAGAGAGATCAGGTTTGGCCCGGCCATAAATAAAATCTCGCCTTGCTTCTATTCGGCGTTTGGTGGTCTCTATCATCACCCTGTTACAGATACCTCAGTTGTGGTGCACCCACAAGGGGTGCCCACAGAACCCAGGAGGCCTGCTTGCCCTCGCCCTAGCTAGTTTGTAAAGTGGAGGCCCCATGACAGGAGAGGCAAACCAGGACGAGCAGAAACTGCAGCCTCCCCTCCTCTTCTATGGAGCGCTCAGCTTTCAGGCAGGTGTTTTTCCCAGAAAGAAGCATACCATTGTCCCCACTCCTAGCTCTGGAGTCTAGCTCAGAGATTTTCTTTCCCAGAGGGAGAGGTAGGGGTAAAACAGAGTACTTTGAAGCTCTTCCAAAAAGAACTAAGTTTATTCACAACAGAAGGTAGGAAAGATCAAGCCTAAGGGTATGCTCAGAAACAATGGAGGTTTTGGGAAAATAAAAGGGGACACTGGTAGATTTGTTAGAGACATGAGCTAAACCATAGGGGCTTCTGGGGTCAGAACAAGTCTCTGACTTCAAAATCTATCTCTGTAAAGGAGCCCAACTTTAATTTGGTCAGTCTGTGCAGCAGTTTAAGCTCCAGAGCATTGTTAAAAACAATAGAGCATTCAGTCAGCAATTATTGGAGCTTAACATGTGGCTGTGGGCAGGGAAAGAGACCATCAGAAAGGCCAAAATTCCTGTCATCCTAGAGTGACTACACATATCTAGGCTGTACCTGCCAAGGAGTAATATAAGGTTCACACTGCTGGAGAAAAATGGAGGCCACTAAAATAATCCAGCAAATTGCTAAACAATTAAACAGCAAACAACAGCTTGGGGGAAGGGAGGGTGGGACCAGTACCCAGAGAGGCTACAATGTATTACCTGAAATGCCGAGTTTCCAAGAAAAAAATTTATAAGACATGCAAAAACCAGGAAATTCTGACTCCTACATGGAGGCAAAAAGCAGGC
>NC_043705.1:14138628-14177609 GCF_006229205.1 Suricata suricatta
CAAGGGTTTTGATGGTTTCCTGTCTCACATTCAGGTCCTTCAGCCATTTTGAGTTTATTTTTGTGTATGGTGTAAGAGAGTGGTCTAGTTTCATTCTTCTGCATGTTGCTGTCCAGTTCTCCCAGCACCACCTGCTAAAGAGGCTGTCTTTTTTCCATCGCATACTCTTTCCTACTTTGTCAAAAATTAATTGGCCATACACTTGTGGGGCCAGTTCTGGGTTCTCTATTCTATTCCATTGGCCTATGTGTCTGTTTTTGTGCCAATACCATACTGTCTTGATGATGACAGCTTTGTAGTAGAGGCTAAAGTCTGGGATTGTGATGCCTCCTGTTTTGGTTTTCTTCCTCAATATAACTTTGGCTATTTGGCGTCTTTTGTGGTTCCATACGAATTTGAGGATAGTTTGTTCTAGCTTTGAGAAGAACGCTGGTGCAATTTTGATGGGGATTGCATTGAATGTGTAGATTGCTTTGGGTGGTAATG
This sequence comes from Suricata suricatta, assembly GCF_006229205.1. Taxonomy (NCBI): domain Eukaryota; kingdom Metazoa; phylum Chordata; class Mammalia; order Carnivora; family Herpestidae; genus Suricata; species Suricata suricatta. Next base: position 14,139,115 of record NC_043705.1, read on the forward strand.
ACATTTTCACAATGTTTATTCTTCCAATCCATGAGCAGGGAATGTTTTTCCATTTCTTGGTGTCTTCTTTGTAAAGTAAAAAAAATAAAATAAAATAAAATTTCAAAAAAAAAAAAGAAAAAAAAAGACATCTTTACCATAGGGGGGAAAAATAAATAAAGTGAAGCGTGTATGATAACAAAGGTCTCATCAATTAGAGAATATTAATAGAGGCAGAAATGATTAAAAAGAACTAAATAGAAATTCTAGAGGAGAAAAGTATAATAATTGAAATGACACTTTTACCACAGTAAGCCTAACAGTAGATTTGAAGTAGCATAAGAATTAGTGAACTTGAAGGTAGACTGATAAAAAACATTTCATCTGAAGAAAAGAGAAAAAAGAATGAAGGAAAATGAACAGAACCTCATAGAAATGTGGGATGCCATGAATGTACCAATATAGGTGTAGTAAAAATGCCAGAAGAGGTGGTATCTCAGTGTGGTTTTGATTTGAATTTCCCTGATGATGAGTGACGCTGAGCATCATTTCATGTGCCTGTTGGCCATCTGGATGTCCTCTTTGGAGAAGTGTCTATTCAGGTCTTCTGCCCATTTCTTCACTGTATCATTCATTCTTCATGAATGGAGTTTAGTGAACTCCTTGTATATTTTGGATACTAGCCCTTTATCTGATATGCCATTTGCCACTATCTTTTCCCATTCTGTTGGTTGCCTGTTAGTTTTTTTGATTGTTTCCTTTGCCTTGCAGAAGCTTTTTATCTTGCTCCTCAAAAAACTACAATAGAACTCCTCCATGACCCAGCAATAGCACTGTTAGGGATTTACCCAGGGGATACAGAAGTGCTGATGCATAGGAGCACATGTACCCCAATGTTCATAGCAGCACTTTCTACAATAGCTAAATCATGGAAAGAGCCTACATGTCCATCACCTGATGAATGGATCAAGAAGATGTGGTTTATATATACAATGGAGTACTATATGGCAATGAGGAAGAATGAAATATGGCCATTTGTAGCAAAGTGGATGGACCTCGAGGGTGTCATGCTAAGCGAAATAAGTCAGGCAGAGAAGGATAGATACCATATGTTTGCATTTATAGGTCTAACAGGAGAGACCTGGCAGGGGACCATGGGGAGAGGAAGGGGGAAAGAGAGCGGGGGAAGAGTGAGGGACACAGATCAAGGGAGACTACTGAATACTGAAAACAAACCATGAACTGAAGGGAGAGGGGGAGGAAGGAAGGGGGGAGATGGTCATGGTGGGGGGCACTTGTGGGGAGAAGCACTGGGTGTTATATGAAAACCAATTTGACAATAAACTATTAAAAAAATGCCAGGAGAATACAAAGAAATGAAAGCAAGAAATACATTTGAAGTAAAAATGGCCAAATATTTCCCAAATTTGAAGAAAAACTTTTCACATTTGAGAAGCTGAATGAACTATAAGTAGGATAAACACAAAGATACCCCTAAGCAGGTATATGCAAGTAAAAATGCTGAATGCCAAACACATACACACAATCTTTAAAGCAGCCAGAGAAAAAAGAATTGTTGCCTACAGGAATCCCCCTGTAAGATTAACAGCTGACCTCTCAGCAGAAACAATGGATGCCAGAAGACAATCAGATGACACATTCCAAGTGTTCAAGGAAAAAACCCGTCAACCAGGAATCCTGTAGACAATAAAAATCTCTTTGAAAAATGAGAGCATAATAAAGACATTCCTGGATAAATACAATCTGAGAGAATTTGCTGCCAGAAAATTCACATTTCAAAAAATACTACTGAATTTCTCCAGGCTTGAAGTAAGTGATCACAGATAATTCAATTCCATATGAAAAAACAAGAACATCAATAAAGGTAATTATAAAAGACAGTTTAAATGCATGTTTCTTTTCCTTTCGACTCGTAACAGATTTAGAAGTATTATATAAAATAATATGTATATAATTACTTGTTAATCCTTTAAAATATAGAAATGTGACATATTTGCAATAATCACATAAAGGAGGAGGGTGTAAGCAAAGCTTTACTGAGTTAAACACATGACTCTGGATATTAACTTAAAGCCACAGTAACATATAAAAAGAGCCAGAAATGGTAAACAAAAAGGTTAAAATGACAGAAGCCATAACTGTACACCTGATCCCCTTTATTATCTCAGCTTCCTTTTTATTTTTTTTAAGTTTACTTATTTTGAGAGCGAGGGAGAGAGCACATGCAAACAAGCATTGGTGAGGAAGGGGCAGAGAGAGAGACAGAGAGAGAGAATCCCAAGCAGACTCCATACTGTCAATGCAGAGCCTGATGTAGGCTTGATACCATGAACTGTGAGATTATGACCTAAGCAGAAATCAATATTTGGACACTTAACCCACTGAGCCACCCAGGTGCCTCTGAGATTCTTTAAAAGATAAAAAATTAGCAAGAAGATGTGGCATATATACACAATGGAATATTATTCTACCATAAAAAAGGATGGAAAAAAAATGAAATCTTGCCCTTTGAAACAACATGGATGGAACCAGAAAGCAAAATCCAAAGTGAAATATGCCAGGCAGAGAAAGACAAATAGCATATGATTTCACTCATATGTGGAATTTAAGAAAGAAAACAAATGAACAAAAGAGAGACAAACCAAGAAACAGACTCGTAGCAAACAGATGATAACTAGAGAGGATGTGGGTGGGGGATGGGTGAAAAAAGTGATGGGGATTAAAAAGTACACTTATCATAATGAGCACTGAGTAATGCATAGAAATGTTGAATCATTATATTGTCTACCTTAAACTAATATAACACTATACAGTGTTATACCGGAATTTAGTAAACATTTAATTAAAAAATAAAATTAAAGACACAAAATTATGTAAAGTTCTAATTAACACTTTAAAGTGTTAACAGTGTATTGTATTTGTATGTGGTTAGAGAGCCAGTATGTGGTTAGAGAACAGTGTATTTGTATTTGTTTGTAGTTAGAGAACATAACTTTGTCTAATTTCAATTCTTCTACATTTATTGACATTTGCTTGTGGCCTAGCATATGGCTTCCTCAGGAGGCTCTCACTTGTGAACTTGAGAAGAATATGTGTTTCTGCCATTGAAAGTCTGCATGTTCTCTAGATTTTATGGATCCAACTGGTTTATGTCTAACTATAATACCACAAAAAAAGGGGAGGGAGGGAATGGAACTATACAGTAGTAACCTTCCTATATCTTATTAGGATTGAGTCAGTATAAATATGAGCAGATTCTGATTGGTTAAGATGTTTGTGTAAGCCCAAGAGAAATCACTAAGAAAACAACAAAAAAAGTTTAAAAATCATTAAATAAGTTAAAGTGTTACATAAGAAGATAATTATTTATTGCAAAAGAAAATAGAAGAGCAATAGAAAATAGAAGAATAAAAAATACATGAGACATATAGAAAACAGGAAAATGAGATCTATATCAATAATAATAAATGTGAGTGGATTAAATAATTAAATCAAAAGATAGAGCTGATCAGACTGTACAAAAATAAGACCCAACAATATGCTGCCTATAGGGTACAAATGGATTGAAAGAAGAGGCTAGAAAAAGATACATCATGCAAACAGCAGCCATACGAAACCTAGTGTGTCTGGGCTAATATCAGACAAAATAATCTTTAGAACAAATGATGTCTCTAGAGATAAACAGGAACATTTTATAATGATAAAAGGGTCAATTCATCACGAAGATATAGCAATTATAGACAAATATGCACCTTACAACAGAGTATTAAAATATATGAATCAATACCTGACAACAATAAAGGAGGAAATAGACTATTAACTGCAGGGTTGGAGACTTTAAACCCTACTTTTAATAATGGATAGAACAACTAGAAACAAGATAAACAAGGAAATAGAAGACCTGAATGATCCTAAAACCAGTTGGGTGCATAGAATCTATAGAACATGCAGACTGAATAGCAGAAACACACATTCTTCTCAAGTACACAAGTGAGAGTCTCCTGAGGAAGCCATATGCTAGGCCACAAGCAAATGTCAATAAATGTAGAAGAATTGAAATCAGACAAAGTTATGTTCTCTAACCACAATAGATTGAAAATAAAAATCAACACAGAGAGAAATTTTGGAAAGTCACACACGTGGGAATTAAACAACACATTTCTAAATACCCAATGGTCCAAGAAGGAATCAAAAAAGAAATTAGCAAATACTTTGAGGTCAATGAAATAAAGACACAACATACAAAACTTCTTGGATGAAGCTAAGGTAATAGCTGTAAATGCCTGCATGAGAAAAGGACAAAGATCTCATCAGTAACCTAACCTTCTGCCCTAAGACACTAGAAAAAAAAAAAGAGCACACTAAGCTTTATGAAATAAGATGAAAGGAAATAATAAGACCCTGATGGAAATTAATAAAATTAAGAGTAGAAAAACAATATAGAAAATTGATGAAACGAAAAGTTAATTTTATAAAAAACATCGACAATACTGACAAATCTTTAGCTAGATTTACTAAGAGAAAAAGAGACAATGCAAATTAGTAGAATAAAAAGTGAAATATGAGACATTACCAGTGACCTTACAAGAACAAAAAGGAGTATGAAGGAATACTATGAACAATTGTATGCCAGTAAATTACCTAACTGAGGTGAAATGTACAAATTCCTAGAAATATACAAACTACCAAAATTGAGTTCAAGAAAGAATAGATAATTTGAATATACCCATAATAAGTAAAAAGGTTGAATTAAGAACCAAATAAACCACCCACAAGGAAAATACGCAGGCCCAGATAGCATATTCAACAAAACATTTAAAGAATTAATACCAATTGTTCACAAACTCTCCTGAGACACATCCCAACTCATTCTATGAGGCCATTATTACCCTAATACCAAAACAAGATGAAAACATCAGAAGAAAAAAAACACATCTGAATATTTTCAATGAATATAGATGTAACGATACTCAACAAAATAGTAACAACTAATATCGATCAAGATGTAAAAGTAACTATACCCTATGACCAAAAGAGATTCACTCCAGTATTGCAAGGTTGGTTTACCATTTGACAATTAATGTAGTGCACATTTCAAGAGGCTAAAAAAACAAAAAAATCCACAACATTATATCAATGGATGCAGAAAATGCATTTGACAAATTTCAGCACCTTTTCATGATAAAAAGCACTATGAAAATAGGAATAGGTTCACTTGAACCACACACTAAAAAGGGCATCTATGAAAATCACACAACTGATGAATTCTTAATGATGAAAGACAGGATGATTTGGGTTTGTCTACATCAGAAACAATAAAAGATGTCTGCATCATTCAATAATTCCACTATTAGGCATTTATCCAAAGAAAATGAAAACATTAATTCAGAAAGAAAAATGCACCCTTATGTTTATTGTATTTACAATAGCCAAAATAGGGAATCAACCTAAGTGTCCATAGATAGAAAAATGGATAAAGAAGATATGGTGTACACACACACACACACACACACACACACACACACACTGGAATATTTATTACAAAGCCATACAAAAGGATGAAATTGTGCCATTAGAGACAACATGGATGGACCTAGAGAGTATTATGCTAAGTGAAATAAGTCAGTTGGACAAATACCATATAACTTCATTCGTATGTGGAATCTGGAAAAGCCCAAGTGAATAAAAAAACGAAGAGCAGAATCCAACCTATGAATACAGAGAACAAACTGATGGTTGCCAGAGGAGAGGATGGTGGGATGGTTGGGCAAAATAGATGAAGGGAAAGTACAGGTTTCCAGTTATGGAATAAATAAGTCACCGGAATAAAAGGCACAGCATAAGGAACATAGTCAATGATATCACAGTGATGTGTGGGCACAGATGGTAGCAATGCTTGTGGTGAACATAGCATAATGTATAAACTAGTGGAATCACTATGTTGTGCTCCTGAAACTAATGTAACATTGTGTGTCAACTAGACTCAAATTAAAAAATTGCAAAAAAATAAAAAATAAAAATAAAGAAAGATGTCTGCTCTTGGCACGCCTATTCATCATTGTATTGGAGGTTTTAGATATGGAAATTAGGCAAAAATGAAATAAAAGTCTTCCAGATTGGAAAGGAAGATGTAAAATTTCTCTATTCACAAATGACATGATCTTGTGTATAGAAAAGCCCAAGAACGTCACTGAAAAGAAACTATTAGAACTAAGAAACAAGTTCAGCAAGGTTATAAGCTATGAAGTCAATTTACAAAGATAAACTTTATTTCTATATAATGGCAGTGACCATTTGAAAATGAAATTAAGAAAACAATTGTATATATAAAAACAAAATGCTTAGGAATAAATTTAACAAAAGAAGTGACAAACTTATACCCTGAAAACTGCAGGCTACTATTAAAACTTTAAAGATTTAAAGAAATAGAATGATATTTCATGTTCTAAGATTGGAATTGTGAATATGATATTAATATTAATTAATATTGTAAAAATAACGATACTCCTCAGACTGACCTATAGATTCAAGGTAACTGCCATAAAATTCCAATGGCTTTTTTACAGATATGGACAGGCTGATTCTAAAACCCAAGGTACCCAGAATTGCAAACAATCTTGAAAAAGAAAAAAAATGGAGGACTCATAACTTTTTGTCTTCAAAATTTGACATAAAGCAACAATAAAGCAGCATAGCATTGGCATAAAGTAGACATAAAAAATCAATGGGATAGAATTAAAAGTCTAGCAATAAACTTACATGTATATGGTCAATTGATTTTTGAGAGGGACCCACTGGGTTTTGGCAAGGGTGCCTATATCATTCCATGGGGAAGGAGTAGTCTCTTCAGCAAACTGCTCAGATAATTGGATAGCTACATGCAAAAGAATGAAGTTGGACCTTTTCCTCACACCATATACAAAAATTAACTCAAAGTGTATCAAGACCTAAATGTGAGAACCAAAACTGTAAAACTCTTGGAAGAAAACATAGGAGTAAATCTTTGTCTTTGACTTGGTAAATGATTCTTAGATCTGACACCAAAAGCACAAGCAACAGAAGAAAAAAATGGATAAATTGCTTTTTATTAAAATTAAGAAATTGTGTACACCAAAAGACATGAGCAAAAAGCATGAAAAGACATTACAGAATGGGAGAAAATATTTTCTTTTCTTTTTTTAATAGTTTATTTTCAAATTGGTTTCCATATAACACCCAGTGCTAGGAGAAAACATTTTCAAATCATATATCTGATAAGGCACTTGTATCTAGATTCTATTAAAAACTCTTTGGGGCACCTGAGTGGCTCCTTCAGTTAAGCATCCAACTCTTGATTTCACCTCAGGTCATAATCTCATGGGTTCATGAGTTTGAGCCTTGCATTTGGCTCTGCGCTTACAGTGTGGAGCCTGCTTAGGATTCTCTGCCTTCCCCTCTTTCTCTACCCTACTCCCCCATGCATGTGCTCTCTCTCAAAAAAAAAAATAATTCTACGACAAGACAAATAATCCAATTAAATATGGACAAAAGATCTGAATAGACATTTCTCCAAAGAAGAGCTTATAAATGGCCAATAAGAACCTAAATGCTCAGCATCATTAGTCATTAAGGTAATGCAAATCAGAATCACAATGAGAAGCTACTTCACACTTACTAAGATGACCATGATAAAAACAATGAACAATAACAAGTTTTGGTGAGGAAGTGAAGAAACTGGAATTCTCATATACTGCTGGTGGGAACTACTTTGGAAACCATCTGGCAGTTCCCCAAAAAGTTAAACAGAGTTACCATATGACCCAACAATTTCACCGGTGGGTATATATCCAAGAGAAATGAAAACATATGTCTATAAAAATGTGTAAACAAATGTTCATAGCAGAATTATTCAGAATAACCCAAAGGTGAAACAACTAATTTCTACCAACTGATTAATGGATAAGTTAAATGGGGTTAAATCCATACAATGAAATATTGTTTTGCTATCAAAAGAAATGAAGTAATGACACATACTACAACATGATAGTAGCTGCTTAAGGCTAGTGCAAGGGAGCATAGGAGAGTGATAGTGAAAGAGTACCAGGTTTCTTTTTTTAAAATATTTATTTTTGAGAGAGAGAGAGAGAGCTAGAGCATAAGTAGGGGAGGGGTCAGAGAGAGAGGGAGACACAGAATCCAAAGCAGGCTCCAGGCTTCAGGCTATCAACACAGAACCTGACTTGAGGCTTGAACCCATGAACTGTGAGATTGTGACCTGACCCAAAGTTGGATGCTTAACTGACTGAGCCACCCGGGCACCCCTACTAGGTTTCTTTTTAATGTGATAAAACCTAAAATGGATTCTAGTGATGGTTGCATAATTGTCTGAATATACAAAAAGGCACTGAATTATATACTTTAAATGAATGAATTTTATGGTACGTGAATTAGTAGCACAGTTTTATACACATTAAATGGCTAAGAAATAGATAAATACTACATACAGTAAGTATGGCATTTTACCCTAAATAAAATTTATGGTTGCTTATGGAAATGGTTGTTGGAAGCTTTGCAGTTTATGAGTCAGTGTGAAGTGATGGAAGGGAGATTATCTGAAGTCAGATGGAATGGGAAATTCTTATACCAAATATGAATGGATATAGCTCAAAAAACACATGGTGAGGCAAGGTGGCTGCTAGGTTTGGAGGTATGTTTCTTTGTGCCTTTATGCACGTCTGTATGGTCGAGTCAGCTGGGAGCGGGTACATTTTCTACATTTACTAATGTTTCTTGCAAATGAAATCTCACAAGAGCAAATGCAAAATTTGTGCTATGGTCAGATTGTTTCCGTATATGTCAATTGTGTTGAATAAAATCCAAATATTCAAAGTAAGTATTCTATAGATAACTGACTGTAACTATTCCCTAAAACAGCAGAATACACATTGTTTTCAAGTACACTCAAAGCATTTTCCAGAATAGATCACATTTTAACTCACAAAAGAAGCCTCAAAAACTTTAAGAAAATCAAAGTCATAGCATGCATCTTTTCTGACCACAACGATATGAAATTGGAAGTCAGACACAAGAAAAAAATCTGGAAGGACCACAAATACATAGAGGTTAAGTAACATGCTACTAAATAATGAATGAGTCAACCAGGAAATCAAAAAAGAAATTAAAAAATACATGGAAAAAAATGAAAATGAAAGCAGAGTAGTTCAAAACTTTCGAGATTGAGCAAAGTGGTTCTAAGAGGGAAGTTCATAGCGATACAAGTCTATCTCAAGAATAGAGAAAAATCTCAAATAAACAATCTAACGTGATACCTAAAAAAGCTAGAAAGGGAAGAACAAAGAAAACCTAAAACCAGCAGAAGGAAAAAAATAATACAAAAATTATAGCAGAAATAAATGATACAGAAACTGCAAAATAATAGAACATATCAATAAAACTAAGAGTTGATTATATGAAAAAACTAATCAAATTGATAAACCTGTAGACAGACTTATCATAAGAAAAGAGAAAGGAGCCAAATAAAATCACAAATGAGATAGGAGAAATAACCAACACCATAGAAATGCAAACAATTATAAGAGAACATTATGAAGAACTATATACCATAAAAATGGACAATCTGGAAGAAATGAATAAAGTCCTAGAACTATATAAACTACCAGGACTGAAACAGGCAGAAATAGAAAATTTGAACAGACCGATAACCAGTAAAGAAATTGAGTCAGTAATAAAAAATCTCCCAACAGAGGCGCCTGGACGGCTCAGTCAGTTAAGCATCTGACTTTGGCTCAGGTAATGATTTCACAGTTAGTGGATCAAGTCCCACATCAGGCTCTGTACTGACAGCTCAGAGCTTGGAGCCTGATTCTGATTCTGGGTCTCCCTCTCTCTCTCTGCCCTTCCCCAGCTTGTGCTCTGTCTCTCCCTGTCTCTCAACAATAAATAAATGTTAAAATTTTTTTTAAATCTCCCAAAATAAAATAGTCCAAGTCCAGATAGCTTCACAGGCAAATTCTGTCAAACATCTAAGGAAGAGTTAATACCTATTCTTCTCAAACTATTCAAAAAAATAGAAATGGAAAGAAAACTTCCAAATTCATTCTATAAGGCCAACATTATCCTGTTACTAAACCTGGATACAGATCCCACTAAAAAAAAGAGAACTACAGGCCAATATTTCTATGAACATAGATGCAAAACTCCTCAACAAAATACTAGCAAACTATATCCAACAATACATTAAAATAATCATTTGCCAAGAGCAGTTGGGATTGATTCCTGAGTTGTAAGGGTGTTCCATTTTCCAAATCAATCAATGTGATATATCATATTAATAAAAGAACCACATGACCATTTTAATAGATACAGAAAAAGCATTTGACAAAGTACAACATTCATTCATGATAAAACTCTCAACAAAGGGTTGGAGGGAACATACTACTATATTTAGACAACATGATACTGTATGTAGAAAACCCAAAAAACTTCATCAAAACTTTCCTAGAACTAATATATGAATTCAGCAAAGCTGCAGGATATAAAATCAATGTACAGAAATCTGTTGCATTTCTTTAAAAAAAATTTTTTTTTAATGCTTTTTATTTATTTTTGAGAGAAGCACAAGCAGGGGAGGGTCAGAAAGAGAGGGAGATACAGAATCTGAAGCAGGCTCCAGGCTCTGAGCTAGCTGTCAGCACAGAGCCCGACATGGGGCTCGAACCCACGAACCGTGAGATCATGACCTGAGCTGAAGCCGGACGCTCAACCGACTGAGCTACCCAGGCGTCCCAAAGGGCACACAGTTGATTTCTATACACTAATAATGAAGCAGCAGAAAAAGAAATAATGGAATGGATCCCACTTATGCTTACACCTCAAACCAGAAAATACTTAGGAATAAACCTAACTGAAGAGGTAAAAGATCTGTCCTCTGAAAGCTGTAGAACACCTATGAAAGAAATTGAAGATGACACAAAGCAATGGAATATTACATGCTCATGGATTAGGAGAACAAATATTGTTAAAATGTCTATACTGCCAAAAGCAATCTATAGATTTACTGCCATCCCTATCAGAATACTACCAGAATTTTTCACAGACTAGAACAAACAATTCTAAAATTTGTATGGAACCACAAAAGACCTTGCATAGCCAAAGCAATCTTAAAAAAAAAAAAAAAGCAAAGCTGGAGATATCACATTTCTAGACATTAAGGTATATTACAAAGCTGTAGTCATCGAGATAGTATGATACTCGCACAAAAATAGACACACAGTCAATGGAATAGAGTAGAAAACCCAGAAATAAACCCACAACTGTATGGTCAATTAATCTTTAGCAAAGCAGGAAAGAATATCCAATGGAAAAAAGAAGTCTTTTCAATAAATGGTACTGGGAAAACTGGACAGCTACATACAAAAGAATGGAGCTTGGACCACTTTCTTACACCATACACAAAAATAAACTTAAAATGGACGAAAGATCTAAGTATGGGACAAGAAACCATCAAAATCCTAGAGGAAAACAGAGGCAGTAACTTCTTTGACATCAGCTGTAGCAACTTCTTTCTAGATATTTCTAGAAACAGAAGCAAAAATAAACTATTGGGACTTTATCAAAATAAAAAGCTTCTTCACAGCCAAGGAAACAACCAACAGAACTAAAAGGCAACCTATAGCCTGGGAGAAGATATGTGCAAATGGCATATATAAAGAACTTATAAAACTCAACACCCCAAAGCTAAATTGTCCAATTAAAAGTGGGCAGAAGACATGAAAAGACATTTCTCTGAAGAAGACATCCAGATGGCTAACAGACACATGAAAAGATGCTCAATATCACTCATCATCAGGGAAATACAAATCAAAACTACAATGAGATATCACCTCATACCTGTCAGAATGGCTAAAATTAACAACACAGGAAACAACAGATGTTGGCGAGGATGTGGAGAAAGAGGAACCGTCTTACACTGCTGGTGGGAATGCAAACTGGTGCAGCCGCTCTGGAAAACAGTATGGATTTCCTGAAGAAGTTAAAGATAGAACCAGCCTACAATTCAGCAATTGCACTACTGTGGGTATTTATCTATGTAGGAATACAAAAACATTACTTCTAAGTGATACATGCACTCCTATAATTATAGCAGCATTATCTACAATAGACAAATTATGGAAGCAGTCCAAGTGTCCACTGATAGATAAATGGATAAAGGAGATGTCACACACACACACACACACACACACACACACACACACACACACGACTATTATTCAGCCATAAAAAATGAAATCCTGCCATTTGCTACATGGTGGATGGAGCTAGAAAGTCTTATGCTAAGTGAAATAAGTCACAGAGAAAGACAAATGTCATATAATTTCCCTCATGTGGAATTAAAGAAAGAAAACAAAAGATCATAGGGGGAAAAAGACAAACCAAGAAACAGACTCTTCACTATAGAGAACAAACTGATGGTCACCAGAGGAAAGCTGGGTAGGGGGATGGATTAAATAGCGGATGGGGATTAGGAGTGTACTTGTGATGAGCACAGGGTGATGTATGGAAGTGTTGAATCACTAGATTTTACACCCAAGACTAATATTACCCTATATGTTAACGAACAGGAATGAAAATTAAAACTTCCAAAAAATAATCAAGCTCAGAGCAGAGAAACCAGCCTGAAAACTAGCCGGCTTTTGATTTCCAAGTGTTAGAATGAAATTTTGGGTTGAACTCCAGGAAAAACCAAGAATGGAAGACTCAGACCACAGAGTTTAAAAAATGTAGGCAAAAAATAGGGAGATAGCTATGATATAATAACTGTTTTTCCCAGGAGAGACATGAGTATCATAGGTAGACAGGAAGAAGTGTAGAGACCCAAGTCTGATGAGGCCCAGGTCCTCAGAGGTACTTGGTGTCCCCAGTAATGGGGTCTTGGCCCTGGACAGTGGTCTTGTGATGGTGGGGCACAGAGGCAGTGCCATATTTCCTTGCGGGTGGCCTGGGAATAACATGAGCACCACGGAAAGCCCATGTCCAGCACAGTACTGATGGCCGGTACCCTGTGGAGAGTAGACAAGCACGGGCTGAGGGAGATGTCCCGAGTGACAAGCCCAGAGCCTCCAGAGAGGGCCCTGTGCTGTGCATGCCAGGAATGCTGAATTGGTTTCTACAAGACCGCGTAGCAGGTGTGGCCTGGAGGAGCCAGAGTCACAACAGGGGGCAATGGCACCAGGCCAGCCAGTCACATGGCAGTGATCACATACAGGGGGGACCCTAACGCTGCCCAGAGCTGCTGAAGAGTAGAGAGTGAACCCTGGGGAGCCTCTACAGCCCCCCAAACTTAGGTCACCCTAAAGGAGGAGAGAGCTGACGGAGAGTTGGGGGAACCTTGACACACCAAGCGTTTACCCAAAGGAGCCTGAGTTAGCTTGAGAGGAACTGAGGTTCAATCTGGAAATGGCTAAAGGGACATGTGGGCACAAGTGTATTTACAGCATCCGTGGAAATGGAGGATGCTGTCCAATAGTTACTTCATTCAGTTATCGCTGAAGAGCCATATGTTTGTGTGCCTCTGAGTTACAATGTGTCCATGTCAAAACTTCCACATTTGTGAGACAGAGAAAAGCCGAAAAAGGAATTTGGTTAATTAAATTAATCTAGCTTCACATCATGAAATCCCAGACAGCCCTTAACAAAGGCAGTGCTTGCTTTATATGCACTGACATGGGGAGGTGCCCATGGGATATGACTAAGTGAAAAAAAGCGCAAATGACAAAGCAAACATATAGTGTTTGTCCCTTTTATTGAGAGGAAGGAAAGCAGGCGGGGACACAGGTGGGAAGGACATATCTGAGGACCTGCCAGTTGTGACATTGTCTCATGGTCATGTGCTGCTGCTCCAGCCCTCAGAACCCACCCGAAGGGAGGAAGAGGAAGATGCCCAGGAGGAGCCCCTCCCCCTGCACATACCAGCAGCCCTGACGCCACCCTGTAGGGCCACCCTACCTGTTCATCCTCATTCCCTCCCCTGTACAGGGCATGACTGTGACTTCGTTTCCCCTTAGGTTGACCTACATGGGTATAGGACTGGTGCTTGAATACCTAATGGGCTTTCTGGGGGAACAGGATTTGATTCCTTCCATCTGTTTCTGGTGGAGGGTAATTTAGAAACAGTCTTTTTGAATGGTTGGTTTTCTAAAGACCCTGCATACTTGAAAACATATATTTACCAAGGCTAATTTGTCTTTTCTCTTCTCCACCTTGTCTCTTTTACCTCACAGACTCTCTGCATGGCATACGTTGGCTTCGTAACATTGTAGCACATGGAATTTCCGCACTGATTCTTATTTGTGTTTCTCAGCTCGGCACTGATGCTGCCACCCAGTGAGTGTGGTACACTGCTGTGGTACTTCTGTGAAACACAGCTTCCAGTGTGATAAGAATTTTAAAATAGTGTGGTCACGTTGTAGAAAGGAGGGAAGGAAAGAAGAGAGAAAGCAAGCAAGCAAGAAAGAAAGGAGGGAAGAGAGAAAGAAGGAAAGAAAGAAAGAAGGAAAGAAGCAGAACTGTCACAGAGACCACTTGCAGGTGAGATGTGGGGATATTGCCGCCTGGGTCCTAAGCAACTGCAGCAAAAATGTCATTACGGCCTCAATGGCGCCACCGTGTGGCTATATTGTGCTGTGTGGCCATGAACTTAAGACTGCTTACCTTTAAAAACCATGGGCTGGATCTTGAGAAATTTAACAGAAGACCATGGGAAAGAGGAGAGAGAAAAAGTTACAGGTAGGGAGGGAGGCAAACCATAAGAGACTCTTAAATACAGAGAACTGAGAGTGGGTGGGGGGTGGGGGAGAGGGGAAAATGGATGCTGGGCATTGAGGAAGGCACTTGTTGGAATGAGCACTGGGTGTTGTATGTAAGCGATGAACCATGGGAATCTACCCCTCAACCCAAGAGCACACTTTACACACTATATGTTAGCCAATTTGACAATAAATTATATTAAAAAAAAAATAAATATTAAAAATGAAAAAGAAATCACTGCCATTTGCAATGATGTGCATGGAACTGGAGAGTATTATACTAAGTGAAATAATTCAATCAGAGAAAGACAAATACTGTGTATGATTTCACTCATGTGTGGAATTTAAGGAGTGCAATTATGATGGGCACAGGGTAATGTGTGGAAGTGTTGAATTACTACATTATACTCCTGAAACTAATACTACACTGTATGATAGCTAACTGGAATTTAACTAAAAACTTAGCCAAAAAAATCCAGAAACATCAAAAACTCCAGAAACATAAGAAAAAAAATCACTGACCCAATAAATTTTTTTTTAATTCAGAAGGATTCGCATTATTTTCAAAAACTGTGCACAGAGAGGCCCTACGAATGATTTTTAGCATGCAATTTCAAGTTCACATAATTCATAGCATACCTATGCAGAGATGGGCTGCACTGCTTTGAGGAAGAGCTGTGTAGACAATGTGAGTCAAGAGGGTCCATCTTTACCCTTTCCATTCGTGCTTGGGTGCTTGTGTCCAGAGAAGCAAATCCCTCTTTAAGGTAAGTTATATTGACTGGGTGATGACTGGGCAGCCTCCATGCTAAGTATTCCGTGCATTGATTTATTTGCTTATTCATTCAGTAGTGTCACCATGCACTCCTACCATGTGACAGGAAATCAGGATATAGGCGTGAATGAGTAGGAGTTCCTTGCTTCTTTATAATCTGTTGGTCTCACCGGAACTCTGTGAGGTAGGTACTATATTCATCTTCACTTTTTCTATTGGAAACTGGCTTGCCCCATAGCATTACTCTGTCACTAGTTTGGTCGTGCCCCTGCCGTCTACGGTCCCAAGCATCTCTTGGGCGATGCATCATGCAATCAGGAAGGGCCACAGAGGTCAGGAGCACTGCCTGGTTGGCCAGATCTCCACACACCTCCGTGATCTGTGGATTTTCTACTTACTTGCTCACACAACAGGGCCCCATTAGTCCTGTATAAGCTCTTGGAGACCCACGTATGGATGACCTATCAGGGATACCGAGTGGGAGCTTCTAAGCTGGAAGGGCCTTGAGAGGTGATAGCTTGTCCTCTGACCTTGCCCAGCACCCTCTGCCCGGGGCCTCTGCTTCAGCCTACATCCTTTCAGTGAGAGGGGCTCAGCCCTTGCAAGGCAGCTGGTGAAACAAGCCAAGCTTCCTTGATATTCGAAGAAAAACACAGAAGACCCATGAAGAAATGAATCTTTTGCTCATGAAATTACGACTTATTTCTTTGTGAAAAATGCAAAATACTTAAAATACAGAAGTTGAGTAACCTCCCCAGGCCCTCAGACCTGTCCAGGATCTGTTAGGAAGTTGCATATGAGCTAGGACTGTTTCTGGGCTCCCTCCTCTCTCTCTACTTTATTGGTCTAATCATCTATCTTCGTGCCAATCTATCCTCATCATGATGGCATACTCAGGAATAATCAGGAATAAATCCTGATGTCTGGTATAGCAAATCACATCCCTTTAGTTTTTTTGAAAGTGCCTTGGTGATTCCAAATAATTGTTTTTAATATAGATTTTATTATTATCTAGGTCTGGCTAGGCCAAAAGGTGATGAAGTTATTGCCATTGAAAAGATCGCAGGAGGAGGGAATGCACTGCCAGCCTAAGGGGCTACCTAGGAGGCACAGGGTCAGCAGATTTAGGATTGGCTAGTTTGGATAATTTCAGGGGGCTCTGGGCTTGCGGGATTCCCCTTAGATGTCTGATACCTGGTAGGTGGGAGAGTGTGAAGACCAAGGAGGTGGTTAGGGGCTGGGGCTCTGGGTTGTGTGGTTTTCATATGAAGGATGCACTGTGTCTCCTGGGGGTTGTTTACTGTCTCTAGGAATTGGCTGACCCTGGGAGGGAGAGTCCCTCTGGGGTCCACAAGTCTCTAGATATCAAAACATCAGAACCCAGAAAATAAAAGACTCCATTAATACTGTATCCATTTAAAGCTTTATTCTAAAGTTTAGTTACAATAGAATTTTATGATATCCAGTTTTATAAATTTCATTTAATGCATAGATAGGTGTATCAACTACCCTAATCATGATACACAATTTCATCATTTGCCCAAATTCCTTTATGCTGTCCCTCAGCCCCAACCCCTGGCAACCTCTAATGTAGTTTGCCTTTTTCAGAATATTGTACAGTGCAATCATGCAGGAAGTAGCTAGGCCTTTGAAATGGCTTCTTTTACTTAGCTTTTGAGAGTCATCTAAGTTACTGTATCAGTATTCATTCCTTTTTGTTGAGGTAGAATTCACATAAAAAATTCACTATTTTAACCATTCTGATTTAGTAGTTTATAATGTTGCGCAACTGTCACCAATATCTAGTTCCATACCGTTTTCATCTCTCCAAAAGGAGATCTTTACTTATAAAGCAGGCATCCGGATTCCCCCTCTCCTCATCGTCTGGCACCCATAAATCTGCTTTGGGTCTCTGTAATTTGCTTGTTCTTGATATTCATAGAGATAAAAACCACACAGTCTGTGGCCTTTTGTGTCTGGCTTCTTTCACTTAGCATAGCTTTTGAGGTTCATCCATTTTGTAGCATAAATCAGTACTTCATTCCCTTTTGTGAATGAATGATATTTTATTGTATGGATAGATTGCATATTGTTTATCCATTCATTTGTTGGTGGCCATTGAGGCTGTGTGCACGTTTTGTGAATAGTGCTGCTATGAACACGTGTGCACAGGTATGTGTTTGAGTACCTGTTTTCAATTCTTTTGGGCACATGCTTGGGAGTGGAATTGCTAGGTCATATGGTAATTCTAACTTAATTTGTTAGGGGACCATCAAACTGTTTCTCGTAGCAGCTGTGCCATTTTACGTTCCTACTAGTAATGCATGAGGGCTCCAATTTCTCCATCTGTTGTCCAACACTTGATATTTTTTGTTTTGTTGATTATGTCCATCCCAGTGGATGTGAGGTGGTATTTTATTGTGGTTTTGATTTACATTTTTGCAATGACTAATCACATTGAGCATCTTTTCATAGGCTTATTGGTCATTTGTATAGCTTCTTTGGAAAAATGTCTATTTCAAGTCCCTTGTCCATTTTAAAAAATTGAATAGTTTGTCTTTATATATTTTGGATACTAAAACCTTGTCAGATATATGATTTCCAAATATTTTCACTCATTCTTTGTTTTCTCCTATCTCTTGATAGTGTATTTTATTTTTAAATGCTTATATATTTTATTTACTTAAAAATTTAATGTTTATTTACCTTTGAGAGACACAGAGAGACACAGTGAGAACATGGTAGGGGCAGAGAGAGAGGAAGACACAGAATGTGAAGCAGGTCCCTGGCTCCAAGCTGTCAGCACAGAGCCAGATGTTGAACCCATGAACCACCTGAGCTGAAGTCAGACACTCAACCGACTGAGCCACCCACGGAACCCTCTTTACTAGTTTTAAAATCTGACTCAGAACTAATAAATACTTGGTTGCATTTTCTATCATTTTTCCCAGGATATAACTCTTTTATGATCTCATTTGAAATATTTAGTTATTAATATATCTGGGGTTCATTTGGTATATAAATTGTAGAGTTAACACAACTATTTTTGCTGCATTGTTATACATTTACCATAACATTCCCCAGTACTCTATACTTACTTCCTTTTCTTTTAACTTTCAAATTGTTTTTTTCTTCTTTTTTCCTTATTTTTAAAAAAATTTTTAATGGTTTATTGTCAAATTGGTTTCCATATAACACCCAGTGCTTTTCCCCATAAGTGCCCCCCTCCATGACCATCACCCCCTTCCCCCCTCCCCCTTCAGCCCTCAGTTAATTTTCAGTATTCAGTAGTCTCTCATTATTTGTGTCCCTCTCTCTCCCCATCTCTCTTTCCGTCTTCCCCTCCCTGTGGTCCTCTGTTAGGTTTATCCTGTTAGACCTATGAGTGCAAACATATGGTATCTGTCCTTCTCTGCTTGACTTATTTCGCTTAACATGACACCCTTGAAGTCCATCCACTTTGCTACAAATGGCCAGATTTCATTCTTTCTCATTGCCATGTAGTACTCCATTGTGTATCTATACCACATCTTCTTGATCCACTCATCAGGTGATGGACATTTAGGCTCTTTCCATGTTTTGGCTATTGTTGACAGTGCTGCTATGAACACTGGGGTACGTGTGCCCCTATGCATCAGCACTTCTGTATCCCCTGGGTAAATCCCTAGCAGGGCTATTGCTGGGTCATAGGGGAGTTCTATGGATAGTTTTTTGAGGAACCTCCACACTGTTTTCCAGAGCAGCTGCACCAGTTTACATTGCCACCAACAGTGTAGGAGGGTCCTTGTTTCTCCACACCCTCGCCAGCATCTATAGTACTTACTTCGTTTTTAAAAGAAATTTACTGTATAAAGAAGGAGGAGGAGGAGGAGGAGGAGGAGAATGCACATGTATCATCATATCTTTTTTTTTGGCTTTCCACTCTGTTACTGCACTCTATATTTCTACTTTTGTACTAGTGTCAAAAGCTTTAAGGCTTGTTGTTTTATAATATACTTTAATATTTGCTCTTATCTGGGTGGTCTTTTGCTATTCATTTCTATTAAAATTTTCCAAGGGAATTTTAGCATCATTGTGTTAAAAACAACCTTTGAGGATGTTCTTTTGATTTTCTTGCATTTAAAAATCTATTTACATCTTGGTAATTGTGATTACTTAATATTCCTCTCCCTATACTTGATTTTTATCTATTTCTCCTAATAAAACGTTGAAGGTTTTTATTAAAAATGGTTGATTTTAATAGTTAATTGATTATATATATATGTGTGTGTGTGTGTATATATATATATATATATATATATATGTTTTGGGGATTCATTGATCTATTTGTGTATCAGTGAAAAACTACCTTGAATCCTATGGTTTTATAAAAGGTCCTGAAATCAGATAGTGCAAGTCTCCCAACTTTCTTCATCTTTTTAAAATGTATTTTGGCTGTCCTAAGTCTTTTGCATCTGCATATGAAACAGGTCATCATTTTCTGTTAAAAGAATCTTGTTGAAATTTTAACTTAGGTTGCATTAGATCTATAGATCATTTTGGGAAGGATTGATACCTTAACAATATTTTGTCTTCTGGTCCATGAACCTGGTCATTCTCAATTTACTTAGGTCTTCCTTAAGTTCTCCTAACAATGCTTTGTAGTTTTCAGTGTACAGATCATGTGTATTTATTGTCAGACTTATTTGCAAGTTTAAAAATCTTTTTTAACTTAAATTTTTATTTTTTTTTAAATTTTTTAATGTTTTATTTATTTTTGATACAGAGAGAGACAGAACATGAGAGGGGGAGGGGCAGAGAGAGAAGGAGACACAGAATCTGAAGACAGGCTCCAGGCTCTGAGCTGGCTGTCAGCACAGAGCCCCACGCGGGGCTCGAACCCACAAACGTGAGATCTGACCTGAGCCGAAGCCGGAGGCTCAACCGACTGAGCCACCCAGGCGCCCCGTTAACTTAAATTTTTAAATGTTTGTATTTAAATTCCAGTTAGTTAACTTATGGTGTAACATTAGTTTCAGGTGTATAATATTGTGATTCAAAGCTTCCGTACAACACCATTTGCTCATCGCAACAAGCACATTCCTTACTCCCCATCACCTATTTCACCTATTTTCTCCCCCCACCCCCACCTCCCCTCTGGTAACCATCATTTTGCTCTCTGTAGTTAAGAATCTGTTTCTCGGGGTGTCTGGGTGGCTCAGTCAGTTAAGTATCCGACTTCGGCTCAGGTCATGATCTCACAGTTCGTGGGTTTAAGCCCTGCATCAGGCTCTGTGCTGACAGCTCAGAGCCTGGAGCCTGCTTCCAATTCTGTGTCTCCCTCTCTCTCTGACCCTCCTTTGCTCGTGCTGTCTCTCTCTATCTCTCAAAAAAAAAAGGTCTGTTTCTTGATTTTTTAAATTTCAATTCCAGTGTTTTTTATTTATTTTATTTCATCTGTTTTATCATTTTTGTTGATTTTTATATTTTGAATTCCAGTGGTCTTTGGGAGCCTATAGAAATACAATTGATTTTTGTTTATTGATTTGGTATAGTGCATTGTTAAACTCACTTATTTTTAGTAGTTTTTGGTAGATTCCATTGAATTTCTACATTAAAGATTATGTCGTCTGTGAAGAGAGTTTGACTTCTTTTTTAATCTAGATAGAAATCTTGAGTTATTATGCTTGCTAGAGCCTTTAATGTAATGTTGAATATAACTTGTGAAAGTAGACATCCTTGCCTTATTTCTGATTCTAGAGGATAGCATTTAGTCCTTCACTATTAAGTGTGATGCTACTAAGCAGTCACAGCCAGAGGCTGCGTACTACAGGGAAAAATGAATTTACAGGCAAGTCACTGAACAAACAAAAAAGAATAAAAGCAACATTCTCTAGAGATCAAAAATCAGAATTACTTCAATATAATTTCTACAATTTCCAGTATTCAAAAAAATCTATGAGATATGCAAAGAAATAGGAACATGTGACCTATAATAGGAAAAATGGTAGGTAATAGAAGCTGTCTTTAGAGGGCCCAAATGTTGAAATTAGCAAACAGATTTCAAAGCAGTTAGTGTAAGTATGTCTAAAGAACTAAAGAAAACCATATTTAAACAATGAAGGAAAAACTATGACAATAATTCATCAGATAGAGACTATCATTAAAGAGGTAAAGATTATCAAAAAACAAAGGAAAATTCTGGAGTTAAAAAATAAAATGACTGATATGAAAACTTTCTAGAGGTGCTCAACAGCAGATTCGAGCTGGCAGGAAAAAGAATCAATACCCTTAAAGACAGAGGAATAGAGGTTATATAATCTGAAGAACAAAAATTAAAACAATGAAAAAAGAGAAACAGAGCCTCAGAGTCTTGTGGGTCACAACTAAGCATTATGGGAGTACCAGAAGGAGAAGGTTGAAGGACAGAAAACAAAACAAAGGCCATATTGGCCATATTGGCCAAAAATGTCCCAAATTTGATGAAAAATAACCCATACACCCAGGAAGCTCAATGAACTCCCTATTGGATATATACAGTCATCCACACTGTCCCCATCGAAAGTCAAATTGTTGAAAGTTCAAGATAGTGAGAAAGTTTTGAAAGCAACAAGATAAAGGTAAACTGTCAGAAACAACGGGGGGGCCACCTGTGTGATGATATGTTCAATGCAATGAAAACTCTCAACTAAGAATTGTATATTGAGCAAAAATATTTTTCAAAAATGAAGATGAAATAAAACCATTCCTAGATAAACAAAAATGAAGAAAATTAACTGTTAGCAGACCTGCATTACCAGAAATACTTCAGCAAGTTTTTTTTTCCAGTATGAAAATAAGCAACACCAGACAGTAAATGAAGAAAGAACAAATATCAATAAAAGCATTATGTAGGTAATTATAATAAAGTATAATGATATATTTTCTCTTTCTTCTCTTATATTATTTAAAAATAAGTGCATAAGACAATGATTATAAAATTGTATTGCTGCTTTTTAGCACATAAAGGAACATATATATTGATAATAGTACAAAGGGGGAGGTAGAGATGAAGCTATAGAGTTTTTTCTTTTCAAATTTTTATTTAAATTCATTAGTTAACATATAGTGCAATATTGGTTTCAGGAGTAGAATTCAGTGATTCATCACTTACATATAACACCCAGTGCTCATCAAAACAGGTACCTTTTTTTTTTTTTAATGTTTATTTACTTTTGAGAGAGAAAGAGAGTGCGAGCAGGAGAGGCAGAGAGAGGGAGACACAGAATCCAAAGTGGGTTCCAGGATCCATGCTGTTAGCACAGAGCCCTGCGTCGGGGCACAAACTGTGCAATGATGACCAGAGCCGAAGTTAGACACTTAACTGACTGAGCCGCCCTGTCACGCTGAAAGGAATCCTCTTAACTACCCATCACCTGGAGTATCTGGGTGGCTCAGTGAGTTAAGTGTCCAACTCATGAGTTTGAGCCCTGCCTTGGGCTCTGCACTCCTTCCTGGGATTCTGTCTTTCCCTCTCTCTCTGCCAACCCCCACCCTCACCACATGCTCTCTCTCTCTCTCAAAAATAAATAAATAAACAGAAAAAAGTACACATCATCCATCTAGCCCATCCCCCACCCAGCTCCCTCCATCAACTCTCAGTTTGTTCTTTACCTATAAGAGTCTCTTACAGTTTGCTTCTCCCTCCTTTTCTTCCCCCACTCCCAAATGTTCATCTGTTTTGTTTCTTAAATTCCATATGAGTGAAATCATAATGTATTTATATTTCTTTGACTGACTTATTTTGCCTAGCATAATACTCTCTAGCTCTATCCATGTTGTTGCAAATGGCAGGATTTCATTCTTTCTGATGGCTGAATACTGTTCCATTGTGTATATGTGTATATACACACACACACATATCTTCTTCATGCAGTCATCTATGGACACTAGGGCTGCTTCCATAATTGGCTATTGTAAATAATGCTGATATAAACATAAAGGCATATGTGTCTTTTTGAATTAGTGTTTTTATACTTTTGGGGTAGATATCCACTAGTGCAAATCCTAGATCATAGGGTAAGTTCTATTTTTAATTTTTTTGAGGAACCTCCATACTGTTTTCCACAATGGCTGCACAGTTTGCATGCCCACCAACAATGCAAAGAGGTTCTTTTTTATTCACATCCTTGCCAAACTTGTGGTATCTTGTGTTTTTGACATTAGCCATTTTGACAGGTGTTAGGTGATATGTCATAGTTTTGATTTGTATTTCCCTGATGATGAGTGATGTTGAACTTCTTCTCATGGGTGTTTTGGCCATCTGGATGTCTTCTTTGGAGAAATATCTGTTCACATTATCTGCCCATTTTAATTGGATTATTTGGGGGTTTTTTGTGTGTTGAGTTGTATCAATTCTTTATATGTTTTGGATTCTAACCCCTTAATGAATATGTCATTTTCAAGTATCTTCTCCCATTCAGTCAGTTGCTTTTTAGTTTTATTAATTGTTTACTTAGCTGTGAAGAAATTTTTTATTGATGTAGTTCTAATAGTTTATTTTTGCTTTTATTTTCTTTGCCTCAGGAGATACATCTGAAAATGTTGCTATGGCCAATGTCAGAGAGATTACTGCCTGTACTCTCTTCAAGGATTTTTATGGTTTCATGTCTTACATGTAGGTCTTTAATTCACTTTGAGTTTGTTTTGTGTATGGTGTAAGAAAGTGGCCTAGTTTCATCCTCTTGCATGCTGCGGTCCAGTTTTCCTAACCCCGTTTGTTGTAGAGACTGTCATTTTCCCCATTGGATATTCTTTCCTGTTTTGTCAAAGATTAATTGTCCATATAATTGTGGGTTTGTTTCTGGGTTTTCTGTTCTATTCCACTGATCTATGTGTTTATTTTTGTGTTGCTACCATTTTGTTTTAATTACTACTGCTTTGTAATATAACTTGAAATCTGGAATTGTGATGCCTCCACTTTTTTTTTTTTTAATTTCTTTGACTGTTCAGGGTCTTTTATACTTTCCAAGTTTAAAACTTACTGCAAAGCTACAGTAATCTAAACAGTTTGATAATGGTATAAGAAAAGAGACACAGGCCTGTGGAACAGAATTGAGAGGCCCAGAAATAAACTCTTACATTTATGGTTAATTTTGAACAAAGGTGTCAACACAATGCAATGGGGGTAAAAGATAGTCTTTTCAATAAATAATGCGGGACACCTGGGTGGCTCAGTTGGTTAAGTGTTCGACTTTAGCTCAGGTCATGATCTCATGGTTCATGGGTTCAAGCTCTGTGTTGGGCTTTATGCTGACAGCTCAGACACTGGAGTCTGCTTCAGATTCTGTGTCTCCCTCTCTCTCTACCCCTTTCCTGTTCACACTCTGTCTCTCTCTCTCTCAAAAATAAATAAGCATTAAAAAATTATAAAAAATGCTAGTATACTTGGATAGCCACATGCAAAAAGATGACTGGAGAATTACCTCACATAATACCCAAAAGTTAATTTAAAATGTATTATATACCTAAATGTAAGAGCTAAAGCTACACAATTTATAGATACAAAACAAAAACAAAAACAAAAACACAAGAACAAACCTTTGAAACCTTGCATGTAGGAAAACCCTCCCTCTCCTTCCTGTGTGTTTCTCCGTTGCTCTTACATGACTACCACAGTCCTGCTGTGTGCATCCCCAACACCAAACAATTCTGTGACACCAGCTGGGTCTCCTACCACTTAATTCCATCCTGACACTATCTGCCTGGGGATAGAGTTGGACCCCAGAGGTTAAGGGCTCAGTCCCACAACACTGCCCCCAACTTTAGATGCTAATTGCAAGTAGTAGAACCCCAGGTTACTCACAACTTCTGTCCAAGTTGGCTATAAATCAGAGATTCCCGTCACCCCCTTCCTCTTTGATTTGATTATTTGCTAGGACAGCTCATAGAACTCATTGAAACACATATATTTCCTGGTTTATTATATAATAAAGGATAGTTTGGATAAATAAAGGATATAATAAAGGGTATGGATGAACTGCCAGGTGAGGAGACACATTGGGCAAGGTCTGTGAGGGTCCTGAGAGCAGAAGTTTCTGTCCTCATAGAGCTGGATCACATCACCCTCCTGTATGCGGATGTGTTCACTGACCTCAAAGCTCTCCAAACTCCTGCTACAGGGATTTTATGGGGTGTTCTTTACCCAGGCATGATAAATATTAACTCCATTTCCAGCCCTCTCCCTTCTCTGGAAAAATATGAACTTTAAAAGTACTCCTGGTGAAGTCTCAGATGGATATGAGGAATATGTTATTGGAAACTGGAAGAATGCCAGTCCTGAAGTTGGCCAAAATGTTACCATGTGTTGTGAAAAATAGAACTTGTAAGTGATGAACTTGGATATTTAGTTGAAGATATTTCCAAGAAAAATGTTGGAAGTGTGGCTTGCATTCTCCTGACTGCTTATAGTGAAATGTGAGAGGAGAGAAATCATTGAAAAATGAATTATAAAGCCAAAAGGAGCCAAAATGTGAAGACTCAAAGAGTTGTTTATCCATATTGCAAAAAATGAGAAGCTGAGCTCATAGAGAGCACCAGGGGTGTGGCTGAACAACTGCCACTAAAGAGACTGTGGGCGTGGGACATGTGGATCCAATCAGTCATCTCAGTAGAAGCTCTGTAGTTTGGACTGAGAAGGGCCAGAGGTGGGATGAAATGAAGAAAGCCCATCAGACTTCTGGGATTCCACAAGTAGGAAATGGGATGACGTAGCTGTCTGGATGTGAACATACATCATCCTTCAGTAACAGGGAAAAATGACCCCACAAGGAGGTCATAGCTCAGCAGGGCTGCCACTGCCCCCCTGGGTGTAGAGGGCACATGCGCAGGCAGCAAGACGGTCTCCTTTATTCAGAGGGTTTGGAGCTGCATTTCAGGCAGAGGGAGCAGGGCCACTACCTCGGGTGGCCTGGAGGACAGAACATTTGGGCCAAAGAGGATTATTCTCTAGCCTTAAAATCTGGTGGAATTTTCCACAAAAGCATCTTGAGATTAGCTGCATATATTCATGTTTATAAATATGTTCTGTACAAGTACTGCGGGCTGAAGAAGCAAAGGTGTGAATTCTGGTGTGGATGTTCATATAATAAACTAAATCTTTGAATAACTTAAAAATCTAATGGAATTTGCCTTGCTGGGTTTGGGGCTTGCTTAGGACTGTTTACCCTTCTTCCTTCCAATTTTTTCTTTTTGGAATGAAAATGTCTTTCCTATGTCTGTCCCACCATTGCATCTTGTAAGCAGATAGATAACTTGTTTGGTTCCACTGTTTCAATACTGGAGAAGAATTTTGCCTTAGGATGAACTGAATCACCCATACCTGATTTAGATGCTATTCAGATGGTATTTTAGACTTCAAGTTGATGCTGGAATAGGTTAAGACTTTTGTGGCTGTTGGGATAAGGCGAATGTGTTTTTGCACGGGTGGATGTGAACTCTGGAGAACCAGGGGATGGGGTGCTATGTGTCTCTGTTCCATTCACACATCGACATCTTGGCTCTGAGCACCTCAGAATGTGAATTTATTTAGAGGTAGAGTTTTTAAAGTGGTAGTTGAGGTTAAATGAGGCCACTGGGGCACATTCTAATCCAGTATGACTTGTTCTTATAAGAGGAGGCCAGGACATACACATATACACAAAAGAAAGACCATGTGAGGATCACTCGGGTGGCTCAGTTGGTTAAGCGTTTACTGTGGCTCAAGTTATGATCTCAGGGTTCGCGACTCTGAGCCCTCTGCTGGGCTCTGTGCTGCCAGCTCAGAGCCTGGAGGCTGCTTTCATTCTGTGTCTCTTTCTCTCTCTGCTTCTCCCCCACTCACACTCTGTCTATCTCTCTCAAAAAAAATAGACATTAAAAAATTAAAAATTAAACAAAGAAAAAAAGAAACAAAGACATGTGAGGACACAGGGAGGAAGGAGATGGCAAAAAGATCTAAAAAACAACAACCACAAAGAAGCAGGGGTAATTACTAGAACATCAGAAACTTATAAGCAGAGTAAATATTCCGAAGTGTTCACCATCCAACTAATCATATTAACTTCAGTCAGAATGTTTGTAAGGGAGCTGACTTCTGAGTTCCACCTTGTGTTGCCAGGCCTTCTCACTTATCCCACAGACACAGACTTACTGGAAAAGAAAGACACAAAGGCCTACCGGATCTGTTAAGGTGCAGAGAACAGAGATTAGGGTGATGGCAAAGCATGACCTTGAAAGCACGGGTCAAATTTTAGGCCCCAGATGATACTGCCCTTGGGTGTCCAAAATGATATCAAGTTGCTACTTTTAAGTTCTGATTTTATGATTTTTAGATTAGATTTTATTTTATTTATTAGATTAGATTTTAATGGATTTTTTATTGAGATATGACTAACAGACCACATTTTATTTCAGATGTACAACATGATGATTAGCTATTTGGATATATGACAAAATAATCACCACAGCAAGTCTAATCAACACCCGTACCATTCATCGTTACAGAATTTTTCTCTTGTGATAAGAGCTTTTAAGATTTAGTTTCTTAATGACTTTCAAATATGTAATGCAGCATTATTAAATATAGTCACCATGCTGAATGTTATATCTTCATGACTTATTTAACTTAAAACTGGAGGTTTGTATCTTTTGACTCCCTTTGACCATTTTGCCCACCCTGCACCCTCCACCTCTGGCATCCACCAATCTGTTCTCTGTATCTGTGAGCTTAGTGTTTAAAATTATATTTTATTATTTAAGAAATTTTAGATTTCACACGTGCGTTCACATAGTACTTGTCTTTCTCTCACTGACTTCACTTAGCATAATGCCTTCAAGGTCCATCCGTCTTGTAACAAATGAAAGGATTTTTTAAAATTATTATTATTATTATTTAAATGTTTTTTGAGAGAGAAAGAGAGAGACAGAGTGCAAGCATGGTGAGGGGAGGGGACTGAGAGAGAGGGAGACACAGAATCCAAAGCAGGCTCCAGGCTCTGAGCTGTCAGTACAGATCATGTTCTGAGCTGAAGTTGGATGCTTAACTGATGAGCCACCCAGACACCCCTAGATTGTATTATTTTTTATGGCTGAAAAATATTCTATTATGTAGAGGTATCTATTTTTCTTATCCAGTCACCCACTGATGAAAACTTAGGTTGTTTCCGTATCTTGGCTGTTGAAAATAATGCTGCAGAAGACATGGGGTGTGTATATATCTTTTCAAGTTAGTGTTCTTGTTTTCCCAGAATTGGAATTGCTAGGTCCTATTATGGCAGTTCTATTTTTAATTGTTTGAGGAACCTCCCTACTGCTTTCCAGAGTGAATGTACCAATTTATATTCCCAGGAACAGTGTACAAGGGTTCCCTTTTCTCCAAATCCTCACCAATACTTGGTGTTTCTTGTCTTTTTGATTCTAGCCATTCTAACAGGTGTGAGGTGCTATCTCATTGTAGTTTTGATTTGCATTTCCCTAATGATGAGTGGCCTTGTGATGAGTGAACAAATTTTTATGTACCTGTTATCTATCTGTATGTCTTCTTTGGAAAAATGTCTATTCAGATCTTCTGCTCATTTTTTAATTGGGTTTTTTGGGCTATTGAGTTGTATGAGTTCTTTATCGATTTTGGATATTAACTCTTTATCAGATGTTACAAATATTTTCTCCCATTCAGTTTGTTGCCTTTTCTTTTTGTTGATGTTTCCTTTGCTGTGCAAAAGCCTTTTTAGTTTGATATAATCCCACCTATTTGCTTTTGGTGTCAAATCCAAAACATATCATTGCCATTGTCAAGGAGGTTACCACCTCTCCTTTCTCCTAGGAGTTTTAAGGTTTAAGGTTTTCAATGCATTTCAAGATAATTTTTGTGTATGGTGTACGCAAGTGGTCCAGTTTCATTCTTTTGTGTGTTTACTCAGTTTTCTCAACACCATTTATTGAAAAGACTGCCCTTTGCTCATTGTATATTCTTGACTCCTTTGTCATAAATTAATTGACCATATATGCATGGGTTTATTTCTGGGCTCCCTATTCTGTTCTTTGATTTGTCTGTTTTTAAGCCAATATCATACTATTTTGATTACTAAAGCTTTGTAGTAATATAGTTTGAAATCAGGGAGTATGATGCCTCAAGCTTTGTTCTTTCTCAGAATTACTTTGGCCATTTGGGTTCAGTAAGTTCTGATTTTTCAACTAGCAATAATCACACCTCAGACAAATCTCATTGGCTACGATACTGCCACTGTGCAAAACTGTAAGTTCTGATTTTTAAAACAAATTTTTTAAACGTTTATTTTTGAGAGACAGAGCACTAGAGGGGGAGGGGCAGAGAGAGAGGGAAACAGGATACAAAGCAGGCTCCAGGCTCTGAGCTGTCAGCACAGAGCCGGTGGTGGGGCTTGAACCCAGGAACTCTGAGATCATGACCTGAGCCACCCAGGTGCCCCTTCAAGTTCTGATTTTATAAAATGTGTCTAGAACCCCTACTTTCCAGGAAAAGGGAGGGAGAGACAAGAAGGAGTACCTGGAAAGTCAGGTTCTAGGGAAAAGGAAGATGGTCGGTTAGGGACTCTACTCTGGTATCCCACACCTAGCTAGTTCTCTCCCGCAGTCTTCCTGCCTCCTGAACATTCAGGTGGCGATGCCATCCCTCAGGATCTAGGGGGGCGAGAGGAACCACAGGTGGACCTCGGTGCTGACTCTGAATCTCCTGATTGGAGTGGGCACTCCTGAGCCTGGAGCCATTCTTGGGTTCCAGGAACCATGGTGTCGCACCTTCCCCACAAAGGAGCTGGGGCCTGGCTGGGTGAAGGGCCGCTGCGTCCGCAGTGACTTGGTCTACCTGGTGCCGGCACCTTCGATGGGAAGCAGGGGCTTGGAAGCGCCCTGGGGCGTGCGCTCTTCCCTGGCAGTACGCGCGCGCCCTTGTCTTTGCTCACACGTTCCAAGGTCGCGTCATAGGCGGCACACCCAACAGTGCGCACCTCGCCTAGGGCCCTTTGGCAGCTAACGGAAACCTCTCTGAGCTACTGACTCCATTTGAAGGACCCGACCTTGCAGACCTGCTTCTCATGGGCAGTTACCTGAGCCGGCCCCGCCCTGGGCCGCTGTGCCCTTTTCTGCAGCTCCAGCACCCGCCAGAGACACCTGAGAGCCTGGGGCCCTCGCACGCCTTGGGCCCCTTTCCCCCGACCTGCCCGGTTCCCTCGGTGGCTCAGGCCCTGGACCTCACTCGCAGGCTGTCATGCGAGAATCTTGTGGTTTCACCCCGTCGTCGCCGTCGGTACCGTCGTCGGCGGTTTGCCATAGTCCATCAGCGGCAATATCCGATTGAGCAGGCCCGGATTTTATTTCTGGAGGTCTTTTCCTCAGTGCCCCACACCCGCCACCTGATGCCGGCGTTGCCTGCTTGCAGGCCCAACATGTTCTGCCCTTCAGTGATCCTGAAGATGGCATCTGCTAACGGCAAACTGACACTCTGTTTGCCTCTGAAGGAGACAGTCCTCTGTATGTGGTCTTCGCTGTCCGGTCACCTCCCAAATCCTAGTGAAAAGGAGACCTTGATGAGGGCCCTCAAAGAGAATGGTCAAGCAAAAGCCAAAGATAAGGACCTGACCTCCCTGGTTGGGAGCGGGGAAGAGCTGGCAAAGCCGGAGGAAAGGCACCCAGTCCCCAAGGGGCAGGATGATCTGAGAGTGGACGCTGAGTGCAGTGGGAGCATGCAGTCAGCCTTTAGGCGCCTAATGGTCAACGGAGTCCTCTCTTCCTTTGTGCCCAGGCCTGGCCCTCTGAAGGGAGACTTCCCTTCTAGGAGCTTCGAATACAGCCTGATTAAGATGTCCCACACCTGCTTTCTGAGTTCAAGCAGCAAACGCAATGCCATCACCAGCTCTTACAGCTCCACTGGAGGGTTCCCACTGCTGCCGAGGAGCTTCCCAGGCACAGCTGGGATCCAGGGCCCAGCCTCATACCAGCCCCAAGTGCCCGCAAAGAAAGCCAGTGAGAAAAGCTATCATTCTAGCTCTTCATCCACAGTAGAACCACGGAGGAAGATCAAGCATGAAAATGTTGCAGATGCACCTTTCTGGCAGAAGCAAAGTTTGAGGGATTGCTCACCTCCACCTGACAGTTCCAGGCCCCAGAAACGCAAGATTCCTCTGCTGCTGTTCTCCAGGCAACATGACCCACTGATCCTGCCCCGACTGCCCCAGCTAGGTTATCACGTCACTGCTGAAGACCTTGACTTGGAGAGGAGAGCTGCAATCCAGCGGATCAACAAGGCCTTGGAAGGGTAAGACTGAGGCCATCTCCACCTCCAGTGCCCCTCAGCCTTCCTGTTTGTCCACACCTGCCTCTGGCAGGCACTCCCTCCTCCAGCCCCCAGCACTGATTCACCGCAGAAGAACTTCTGGCAGATGCAGAATTCTCCAGGCCCAGTGGCCTTTCCATAGTTGGATGGAGGGGCACCTCCATGGGCTGTTTTTCTTGGGGTTCTCTCTAAACCTTTGCCCTGCTTGGTAAAAAACGGGTCCTCTTTCCCTGGCCGGCTAGGATCTATTCTCCAGTGCTTTGTGCTAGGCCTCACAGGTTGCTTGGAGGAGCATTGTAGGTAACCATCAAAATCCAGCCATGCCCAGGGCGCTGGGCCTGTGTGCCCACTACCCCCATCAAGTAAGTAGCTCTCTCCATAGAGACAATGTTTCATTCCCATTGTCTTTCTGCCTGATGTGCCCCTAGAAATTGGGTGGCTGGAGCTTGTAAGGCCTGCCCACACAGTGGTCAGGATCCCTGCAAGCAAAGAACAATATTTAGACCAGTTTTTCTCCAGGCAGGAGCAGGCAAGACTGCCTTCCTCATTTGCTTAATTAGGACCCTTGTCAGTCTTTCTCTTTCTACATATGAACACTTTGTACTTCATGGACATTCAGTAAATGAAGAAAGTTATATACATCACATACATATATAGTCATATATATTTATATGTCATATATTTTATATAATATATAATATGTGTATAATAGATATCTGTATTGTTAGATGTATTATATATATTACATAATTTACTATCTGTAATGTGCATAATAGATACCATATATATAATGCATATGTACATGTATATAATACATATATAAACTATTATACATAATTATTATATATAATAATAGAACATACCATTATATAAAATATATGTATGTGCATCATGTATACATATGTCATGTGTATACATATACATGTGTATACATATGTATACATAATGCACATACATATACGCATATATAATGTTATAATATGTATAGAGTATACAAAATATATAATATGTAGTACATATAATAATATATATTGAATATATATGTGATTTTTTGTTATGCCAAATGTTCCATGTCTTTGCTCTTTGACTAGAGTGGAGGAAAAATCGACTGTACAAGTAGCCAGCCTCAACCGTGTCATATTTTCTGTGGCTTGGCAGACAGGAAAGCAGCACCACTTTACGCCTCTAGACACTGATTCCTGACTTTTGTATTTGAGACCATGGGATGACGACCGTGCACCAGTCTTTCCCTTCTTCTGTGTCTCACCTGCCCCCCAACGTCACTGTGGGCTCGATCGTGCCTAGTGTATGTTATGAAATGACTGTGCCAACTTCGTCTCTTTCTCATTTTTAAATTGGATGCAATTTTAGACTTACAACAGTTACAGAGAATCACCATCTAGTCTTCACTGAGCTCCTCCTAATGTTAATATCTTACAGAACAATTGTTGAAAACAGGAAACTGATACTATGATGCTGTTAGCTAAACTTCTGACTTTAATTGGATTTTCCTAGTTTTTCTAGTAAAGTTTTCTTTCTGTCCCAGTCTCGGTCCAGAATCTCAGGTTGCATTTAGTTGTCATGTCTTCTGGGTCTCCTCCCAGGTGATCATTTCTCTGTCTTAATACCTTGTGTAACCTTGATATATCTGAAAAGTACTGGTTAGGTATTTTGTAGAATTTCCCTCAATTTGGATTTCTCTTTTCTGATAAGAACATTGAGGTTATAAATGTTTAAGAAAAGCCTTAGGTGATGTACCTTTCTCAGCACATCACCTCCAGGGTACATAATATCCATATGTCTTATTATGGAAAGTATTAGCCTTGATCACCTGGTTAAGGTGATGTATGCCAGAGTTCTCCGCTGCATAATTATTTTTCCGTGTAATAAATATTTGAGGGGGAGATCTTACTTTGATGCTACCAAAAAATCCTGTCTATCCTTGAACTTTGCAGCATCAGTGGATCTTGCCTATGGAAATTATTGTGCTGCATTTAAAAAAAATTAATGTTTTTTTATTATTTATTTTTGAGAGAGAGACAGAATGCAAGCCGGGAAGGGGCAGAGAGAGAGAGGGAGATACAGAATCTGAAGCAGGTTCCAGGCTCTGAGCCGTCAGCACAGAGCCTCATGCAGGGCTTGAACTTGTGAACTATGAGATCATGACTTGAGCTAAAGTCAGATGCTTAACCAACTGAGCCACCCAGGTGTTACTTTTAAGAATCATTTGGTTCATCTCCTTTCAGCTTCCTTTCAGTGAGGGTATTTGATTCATTTGTACCACACTTAGATTCACTTCTCACAATCTGCATTCCATTTTGGGTTCCCCTAACAATCTAACAATCTAGTTTAATTTGCAAAGGGTAAAACTCACTCTTTTTGGTGTACAGTTTGTTTATATTTTGTTGAGTATTTCTGTGTCTGAGTATTCTTTGTTTAAGTATTCATGAGAGGTATTGGTCTTTCTTGTGCTCGTTTTGTCTGGCTTTAGTATCACAGTGATATTGCTTACATAGAATGAGCTGGAAGGGTTCCTTCCTATATATCTGGAAGAATTTGTAGAACGATTGATATAATTTCTTCTTGAAATGTTTGCAAGGATTTACCAATGAAGCCATCTGGGCCTGGGTTCCTATAGGAAGATTTAAAATTACTAATTCAACATCTTGTTGTAAGGCTACTAAGGTTTTCTAATTCTTCTTAAAAATAAGTTTCAGTAACTGGTGTCTTTCTGGGAATCTGCCTGCTTCATCTAAGTTGTCTAATGTGTTGGCATAAAATTGTTCATTGTATTTCCTTATAATCTAAATATTTGTAAGGTAGAAAGTGATACCCTCTCTTCAATTTCTAACTTTGTTGTGACTTTCCTCTGTATCTCCATCTAAACGTCTCCCATTGTCATTCTTGCTTTCTTTTTGGTCAGTGTGTCTAAAGGTTGGTTAATTGTGTTGGTTTTTTTGGTGCATGGTTTTATTTTCTCTATTGTTTTACTGTTTTCTATTTTTGTTAACTTAGGTTCTAGTCTTTAATTCTTTCTGCTTCCTTTGGGTTCAGTTTGCTTTTCTCTTAGAAGTTTCTTACGGTGGAGGATTGGGAATTTGAGATCTTTTGCTTTTCTAATTTAAGTATTTTAAGCTATAAATTCCCCCTCTTTAATTGGTATTAGAATAATGTTGAAACTATGTTTGGATGACATTCAGTTCAATATATGTTCTAATTTCTGTTATGATTTTTTTCTTTGACCCCAAGTTTAGAAGTATGCTCTTTAATTTCCAAATATTTGGTGATTTTTGCACATTTCTTTCTGGCTTTGATTTATAATTTTATTCCTGTGGTTTTAAACTTACATTTAATTATTTCAATCCTTTTAAATGTATTGGGAAATTTTTATGGCCAACCATATGCTCTATTTTGGAAAATGTTCCATAGGTCCTTAAACAAAGATATATTCTACTTTTAGGGGGCAGAATGTGCAAGCAATGTCAAGTTGAGTTGCTGGATAGTGTTGTGTAAGTTTTTTATTCTTACTGATTTCCTGTCTATTTTTTCTATCAGCTATTGAAAATGGAGTCTTAAAATACTTAACTATAATTGTCTTACTGTCTGTTTTACATTTCAATTCTGTCAGTTTTGGCTGTGTGGATGTTGGAGCTCTGGTGTTAGCTGCACATAAGTTTTAAATTGTGGTATCTTCCTGATTATTGATCATTTTATCATTATGAAATGTCTCTCTTTATCTCTCATAATATTTGTAGACTTAAAGTCAGCTTTGTCAAATATTGTTACAGTTACTCCAGATCTTTTGTGGATACTGTTTACAATTAATATCTTTTCCATTCTTTTAATTTGAATTTATTTGCATATTTGATTCTAAGCTGTATCTCTTATAGCCAGAATATAATGGATGTTGCTATTTAAAATCCAGCCTCTG
The DNA here is from genome assembly GCF_006229205.1 of Suricata suricatta. Taxonomy (NCBI): domain Eukaryota; kingdom Metazoa; phylum Chordata; class Mammalia; order Carnivora; family Herpestidae; genus Suricata; species Suricata suricatta. Next base: position 14,174,931 of record NC_043705.1, read on the forward strand.
TTCTTTTATTTGTACTTTTTAATCTATTCACATTTATTGTAATTATTGCCATGGTTGGATTTACTTTTTCCATTTTGCTACTTATTTTCTATTTGTCTGATGTATGTTTTTTGTCTTGTTTTTGTTTCTTGCTTCTCTGTTGCTCCTTTATTACCTTTGTTTGTGTTAAATAGTTTTTTTAGTGTATCATTTTAATCTCTCTTCCCCCTTTATTTTTACTATATTTTTGAGTTGTTTTCCTAGTGGTTTCTCTAAGAATTACAATATAAAACTTAAATTTTCAAATATCTACCTCCTGACATGCAGATGGCAGATAAATATGTGAAAAAATATTTTTCATCATTTAACATCATTAGTTAGTAGGGAAATGAACATTAAAACCACAGTGAGCTATCACTCCATGCCTATAAGAAGGCCTAAAATAATTAGTGATGATATCAAATGCTGATGAAGATACAGAGAAACTAGGTCATTCATACATTGATAGTCAAAAGGCAAAAGATATAGCCACTCTGGAAAACAGTTTGGCAGTTTCTTTGAAAACTAAAAGTGAATTTATCACGTGAGCAATTGCACTCATGGGCATTTATCACAAAGAAATGAAAACTTAGTTCCTTGAAGAAACGTGTTCACCAATGTTTATAGCAGCTTTATTCCTGATATCTCAAAACTGGAAACTACCCCAAAGGCCTTCAGTGGGTGAATGGTTAACAACTGTGTACATCCATTCTATGAAATGCCATTCAGCAATAAAAAGACATAAGGGACACCTGGGTGGCTCAGTCAGGTAAGTGTCTCCCCTTTCTTTCTGCCCCTCCCCTCTCACTCTCTGTCTTTAAAAAATAAATAAATGTTAAAAAATGAACTATTGATATACACAATTTGGCTGGACCTCAAGAAAATTATTATGAGTTAATAAAGTCAATCTCCAAAGGTTACATAGCATATGATTCCATTTATGTAACAGTCTTAAAATAACAAAAGTATGGAAGCAGAGACTAGATTAGTAGCTGACAACGGCTAGGCATGGGCTGGATATATGTGGCTATGAAGAGATATCAAAAGGGAGCTTTTGGTGATAGATTAGTTCTGTATATTGATGGTGGTGGTTATACAAATCTGCATAGACATTGTAATTGAATTGCATAGAAATACACACACATAAATACATGTAAAATAATATGAATAAACTTTGTATATTGTACCAATGTAATTTTTCTTGTTTTTATATTGTTCTACAGTTATATAGGATATTGTTATTGGGTGAAACTGACTAAAGGGTATATGGGAACTCCCTGAACCTTCCCCCCAAGTTTGCTGGCAAATATAAAATTATATAAAAATTTAAAGGAAATATATCTCAGATTAATATTAGTTAGTTGATTAATACTAATTTGTTTCCAGTAAATGACATAAACTTTGCTCCAACATAAATATATTTTATCTCCTCTCTAAGACATTATTGCATCTTTATATGTTATAAGCCCAGGTTGATAATGATTATTTTGTAATCTTAAGCCTTTTATATCACAGGAAAAAAAGAAAGAATTTGATCAACATTTTATATTATTATGTGCATATTTGCCTTTTCCAGTGTTCTTTCTTTGTTCATAGGAATTCAAATTAGCATCCTAGCTGAAAGGCTTTTCCAGTATTGCTTGCCAGTAGGTTTGCTAGCAGTATATTCAGTTTGTGTTTTTCTAAGTCTGTCTTTATTTCATCTTCATGGTTTCTGGAGATAGATTTTTAGTTGACCTTTTCCCCCATTGTATCACTTTGACTATGTCAATCCATTGCATTCTTGCTCTACAGTTTCTGATGTGAAGTTAGGGGTTAACTGTTCTGTGATTCCTCGGTGGGCGATTTTCTCTTTCTGCTTTCAAGATATTCTCTTTGCCTTTAAGTAGTTTGATTCTTAAATGTCTAGAAGTGGAGTCTAGATGTGGACATTTTTGTATTTGTTCTACTTGAAATTCATTGAACTTCATGGATATGTAAATTAATATGTCTTATTAAATTTGAGAACTGTTTGGCCATTATATTTTCAAATATTGTTTTGCCCTTTTCTCTCTTATCCTTCTAAGGCTATCATTATACCTATCTGTTGTTTTCTATAGGATTCTGCAGCTCTGTTCATTGTTTCTCTTTTTGCTCGTGTGAAGGGATAATTTCTATTGATGAATTCTCTCTCTCTCTCTCTCTCTCAAATAGTTTATTGTCAAATTGGTTTCCATACAACACCCAGTGCTCTTCCCCATAAGTGCCTTCCTCCATCACCACCACCACTTTTCCCCACGCCCCCTTCCCCTTCAACCCTCAGTTCATTTTCAGTATTGAATAGTCTCTCAAGTTTTGCATCCCTCTCTCTCCCTAACTCTCTTTCCCTCTTCCCCTCCCCCTGGTCCTCCATTAGGTTTCTCCTGTTCTCCTGTTAGACCTATGAGTGCAAACATATGGTATCTGTCCTCTGCCTGACTTATTTCGCTTAGCATGACACCCTCAAGGTCCATCCACTTTCCTACAAATGGCCAGATTTCATTCTTTCTCATTGCCATGTAGTACTCCATTGTGTATATATACCACATCTTCTTGATCCACTCATCAGGTGATGGACATTTAGGCTCTTTCCATGTTTTGGCTATTGTTGACAGTGCTGCTATGAACATTGGGGTACATGTG
>NC_043705.1:14177709-14235244 GCF_006229205.1 Suricata suricatta
AGTGTTTTGATGGTTTCCTGTTTCACATTCAGGTCCTTCAGCCATTTTGAGTTAATTTTTTGTATGGTGTCAGAAAGTGGTCTAGTTTCATTCTTCTGCATTTGCTGTCCAGTTCTCCCAGCACCACCTGCTAAAGAGGCAGTCTTTTTTCCATTGGATACTCTTTCCTGCTTTGTCAAAAATTAATTGGCCATACATTTGTGGGCCCAGTTCTGGGTTCTCTATTCTATTCCATTGGTCCATGTGTCTATTTTTGTGCCAGTACCATACTGTCTTGATGATGACAGCTTTGTAGTAGAGGCTAAAGTCTGGGATTGTGATGCCTCCCGTTTTGGTTTTCTTCTTCAATATAACTTTGGCTATTTGGCGTCTTTTGTGGTTACATATGAATTTGAGGATAGTATGTTCTAGTTTTGAGAAGAATGTTGCAATTTTGATGGGGATTGCATTGAATGTGTAGATTGCTATGGGTAATAATGACATTTTCACAATGTTTATTTTTCCGATCCATGAACAGGGAATATTTTTCCATTTCTTGGTGTCTTCTTCGATCTCTTTCATAAGTTTTCTGTAGTTTTCATCGTATGGTTAGGCTTTTACATCCTTGGTAAGGTTTACTCCTAGGTATTTGATGGTTTTTCGTGCAATCGTGAATGGGATCAGTTTCTTGATTTCTCTTTCAGCTGCTTCATTTTTGGTGTATAGGAATGCAACTGATTTCTGTACATTGATTTTGTACCCTGCAACTTTACTGAATTCATTGATCAGTTCTAGAAGGCTTCTGGTGGAGTCTGCCGGGTTTTCCATGTAGAGTATCATGTCATCTGCGAAAAGTGAAAGTTTGACTTCTTCTTTGCCAATTCTGATGCCTTTTATTTCCTTTTGTTGTTTGATTGCTGATGCTAGGACTTCTAGCACTATGTTAAACAACAGTGGTGAGCATGGACACTCCTGTTGTGTTCCTGATCTCAGGGGGAAAGCTCTCAGTTTTTCCCCATTGAGGATGATATTAGCTGTGCGCTTTTCAAAAACTGCTTTTATAATGTTGAGGTAAGTTCCTTCTATTCCGACTTTCTCAAGGGTTTTTATTAAGAAATGGTGCTGTATTTTGTCAAATGCTTTTTCTGCATCTATCGACAGGATCATATGGTTTTTATCCTTTCTTTCATATATGTGATGTATCACATTGATGGACTTGCAAATATTGAACCAGCCCTGTAACCCAGGAATGAATCCCACTTAATAATGATGGATAATTCTTTTTATAAGCTGTGGAATTCTATTTGCTAGTATCTTGTTGAGTATTTTTGCATCTGTATTCATTAAGGATATTGGTCTGTAGTTCCCTTTTTTTTGCTGAGTCTGTCTGGTTTGGGTATCAAGGTGATGCTGGCTTTGTAGAATGAGTTTGGAAGCTTTGCTTCTATTTCTATTGTTTGGAATAGTTTGAGAAGAATGGGTATTAGCTCTGCTTTAAATGTCTGGTAGAATTCCCCTGGGAAGCCATCTGGCACTGGGCTCTTATTCGTTGGGAGATTTTTGATAACGGATTCAATTTCTTCAATGGTTATTGGTCTATTCATGCTTTCTATCTCTTCCCATTTGAATTTCGGTAGTGCATGTGTATTTAGGAATTTGTCCATTTCTTCTGTGTTGTCCAGTTTGTTGGCATATAATTTTTCGTAGTAATCTCTGATGATTGCTTATATTTCTAAGGGATTGGTTTTAATCGATCCTTTTTCATTCATGATTTTGTCTATCTGGGTGCTCTCTCCTTTCTTTCTGAGGAGCCTGGCTAGAGGTTTATCAATTTTATTTATTTTTTCAAAGAACCAACTCTTGGTTTCATTGATCTGCTCGACTGTTCTCTTTAATTCTATATTGTTTATTTCTGCCCTGATCTGTATTATTTCTTTTCTTCTACTGGATTTGGGGTGCTCTTGATGCTTCCCTTCTAGTTCCAGTAGGTGCTCTGTTAAATTTTGAATTTGCGCTTTTCCTAGTTTGTTGAAAATGGCCTGGATTGCAATATACTTTCTTCTTAGGACTGCCTTTGCTGTGTCCCAGAGATTTTGGATTGTTGTATTTTCATTTCATTGGTTTCCATATGTTTTTTAATTTCCTCTCTAATTGCTGATTAACCCAATCATCCTTTAGTAGGGTAGTTTTTAACCTCCACATTTTTGGAGGGTTTCCAGACTTTTTCCTGTGGTTCATTTCAAGTTTCATAGCATTGTGATCTGAAAGTGTGCATGGTATGATCTCTATTTGTTTATACTTATGGAGGGCTGCTTTATGCCCCAGTATGTGATCTATCTTGGAGAATGTGCCATGTGCACTCGAAAAGAAGGTGAATTTCCTATCTTCAGGATGCAGAGTTCTAAATATATCAGTTCCAACTGTTCCAATGTGTCATTCAGGTCTATTGCTTCTTTAGTGATTTTCTGTCTGGTTGATCTATCCATTGCTGTCAGTGGAGAATTAAAGTCCCCTGCAATTAGCACTTTCTTATCAATAAGATTGTTTCTGTCTGTGATTAATTGTTTTATGTATTTGGGTGCTCCTGAATTTGGCACGTAGATATTTATAATTGTTAGCTCTTCCTGATGGAGAGACCCTGTAATTATTATATAATGTCCTTCTTCATCTCTTGTTACTGCCTTTACTTTAAAGTCCAGTTTGTCTGATATTAGTATGGCTACTCAGCTTTCTTTTGGCTTCCAGTCACCTGATAGATATTTCTCCATCCCTTTACTTTCAACCTGAAGGTGTCTTCAGGTTGAAAATGAGTCTCTTGTAGACAGCAAATAGATGGGTTTTTTTTTTCCCCGTTCTGCTACCCTTGTCATTTGGTTGAAGCATTCAGTTCATTTACATTCAGTGTTATTATTGAAAAATGTGGGTTTAGATTAATTGTGTTCTCCCTAGAATTCATGTTTATAGTGGTGTCTCTGGCACCTTGTATTCTTTGCAACACTTTCCTCATAGAGTCCCTCTTAGGATTTCTTGTAGGGCTGGTTTGGTGGTCATGAATTCTCTCAATTTTTGTTTACTTGGGAACACTTTTATCTTTCCTTCTATTTTGAATGACAGGCTTGCTGGATAAAGGATTCTTGGCTGTATGTTTTTTCTGTTCATCACATTGAAGATTTCCTGCCATTCCTTTCTGCCCTGCCAAGTTTCATTAGATAGTTCTGTAACCACTCTGATAGGTTTCCCTTTGTATGTTAGGGCCCTTTTATCTCTTGCTGCTTTCAGAATTCTCTCTTTATCTTTATATTTTGCCAGTTTCACTATGACATGTCGTGCCGAAGTTCAATTCAAATTACGTCTTAAGGGGGTTCTTTGTGCCTCTTGAATTTGAACGTCTATTTCTTTTCCCAGATTTGGGAAATTCTCAGTTATAATTTAGTCTAGTATCCCTTTAGGACTTTTCTCTCTGTCTTCCTCTTCAGGTATTCCTATGATACGGATGTTGTTCCATTTGATTGTACCACTCAGGTCTCAACTTCTTTCCTGCTCCTGGATCAATTTTTCTCTCTTTTTTTCAGCTTCCTCTTTTGCTATGTCTTCTAATTCACCTATTTTTCTCTCTGCCTCATCAATCCTTGAGGTGGCTGCCTCCATTTTATTATTCACTTCATTTATAGCCTTTTTAAACTCATCCCATCTATTTTCAAAGTTCCTAGTCATTGTCTCAGTTGCTTCTTTGATGCTTTTTTCAACGCCAGTGATTAATTTTATGACAAGTTTTTTAAATTCTTGATCCAATATTTTGTCTAGATCTGCCTTGAGCAGTTCTGTGGCTGTGACTTCTTCCTGGAGGTTCTTCAGGGGAGAGTTCCTTTGTTTTGTCATTTTTCTAGTTTTTTGTCTCTTATCAGCTTTAAGAAGCTCGTTGTGCACTGTGCACCTGTTAATATTACTCTGTTAAAGGAGGCTTATTGACTGTCCAGGGCCTGTCATTTCAGGAGACATTCTTTTAATGGTGTCTCTCAGTTTCTCTTGTTGTGCTTTTGAATATTTTATTTCCCTACCAGCAATATTTGGGACTCGCCATCATGCACACTTTGGCTTGTTTCTTGGAGTAGCCCTAAGAAGGAAAACAGACAGACAAAACACAGAGAGAACAGAAGCACACAAATGCACAGACAAATCAAACAAACAAACACATTAAAAGGAGGAAAGGAAAGAAAGAAAATGGAGAGGAAAGAGATGAAAAGAAGAGAAGAGAAAGAAATAAAGGGGGTCAGAGACAACAAAGGACAATAGAAAGTCTAAAAGTGTATGACCAGTTGAGGGTAGAGGTAAGGATGAGATACAGGTGAATATATCTGGATTGCAAGAAAGAAAAAAAAGGGAGAAAGGAGAAAGGAAAATAAGAAGTAAAATTTTTTTAAAAAATTAAGTAAAAGAGGTAATAATAATAATAAATAAATACAAAAAAAAGAAAAGAAAAAAATGAAAAAAAAAGAAAATGAAAAAAAAAGCAGCAGCTCCCCCTGGTGGATAGGTGTGGTGTGGTGTAGTAGGTCTTGGGGGCTGCTCTCAGAGGCTCCACCTTGGTGGCTGCAGAGAGTATAATGACAGCACGCTCCATGGAACTACACATTGTAGGCCACTCTAATGAGTCCAATCTCCTTGTGCTGCAGCTGAGCCAAGTTGTATTTCCCAGCCCGCCTTGGTTCAAGGTTCTAGTCCATGCACTTTTATGCTACCACAGATGAGATATACTTGCTTTGGTGGCTGGCTTCTTAGTGGAAGGGATCAGTTTGTCTTGGCTCAGGCAGGGATTTTGGCTGCCCCTGCCTGAGGTGAGGTGTGCTGCCTGAGGCGAGGTGCACAGCCGGAGGTGAAGTGCATGCGGTCACAGACACAACTGCAGATTCCCAGCCCCCAGCCAGGTTCCCCATTGCGTTGGGGGAGGAATGGGTTTCTCTTGGTGCCAGCTGGGATTTGTGCAGCTATTGCCTGAGGCACTGGGTGCTGCCAGGTCTGAGCGCATGCCCTGGCCTCCACCACTGCCAACTCCCTGCCAGGATCTCTTAGGGGTGGGGGCTATTTTTTTCCCTGTTGGCACCCGGGATTCGGGATTCGCACTGCCAATGCTGGGGGCGAGATGCGCCATGGAAATGAGATGCGTGCTCCCACTCCCAAAACTGAAGTTGAAGTGAGTGCCCCTGGAGCCGTTGCCACTGTAGCCGCTGACTCCCCGCCGAGATGGTGCAGGGCTGGAAGCTGTTCTTTCCCTGCGCCACCTGGGTTTGGGATTCGGGCTACCCAGCAGTTATATATGGAGTGAGAGTTTCTCTCTCTGAGCGCAGTTAAACATTCTTTATCTCTTCCCCAGAGATAGTACTATGAACGTGTTCAGTCTCTCTGTCTCTTTCCTTTGTCTCTCAGGGGCTCCACGCACTTGCCTTGTGTTGGACTGGGGCTCCCGCTTCTTCTGCCCATCTTGGGCTGGCCCGTTTTCCAATCTCCCCAGTTCACACTCACTCACTGAGGTATCTTTGAGGTTGTTTTCTTTCTGGAGTCCGTATTTTCTCCTTCCGCTCTTGCAGTTCGATAGATGGGGTAGAGGAAGTTTACGGAGCTATCTTCCTCTCTGCCATCTTGGCTCCTCCCCCATATTGATGAATTCTCAAGTCCACCGATTTATTCTTCTGCTATACAAGATCTGAAATCTGTTATTTTTTCATTTCCATTATATTTTTTAACTCCAGAATTCCCATTTCAGTCTTTAAAATTTCTTTCTCTTGACTGAGATTTAATAAGTCATTGTTATATTTTCCTTTAATTCTTTAAATGTATTTTCTTTTAATGCTTTGAATATATTTATAATAGTTGCTTTGAAGTTTTGTCTGCTATGTCTGACAAATGGTCCCCTTCAGAAAGAGTTTTTAAAGCTTGTTTTTTTCCCCCCTGACTATGGGTCACAATTCTATGTTGCTTGGGATTAAATGAAAAAAAAATTTTTTTTTAAGTAGACATTTTAGGTAATATATGTAACAGCCTTGGATTCTGACTCTCCCCTACTCTAAAGGTTGTTTTTGTTGCTTTATTTGTTTTAGTGACATTCTTGGATAAATGCTGTGGAGTCTACCTCCTCTGTGATTAGCAACCACTGACATCTATGATCAGGTCCCTCCCCTCCACCTCTTCGTCTTGATATTTAAGTCTGGCTTCCTAGAGGTTGCTTGTGTGTTAGCATATCTGTATATTAGCCAACAATTGGTCCTAAGTTGCACTGAAACATCTTGAGCCAGTAGGGTTTCCATCCTTTGCTGATAGATCTTTGTGTGGATTGGGGAACACAGAGTTCAGACAGTTATATATCTACTGCCAACTTTTAACTTTCACAGTCTTCTGTGTATCTTCTTTGCTTACATAAGACCTCACCTTCAAGTAGTGAGTTGTACATAGCTAGTGCATGTTCTAGTCTCTCCTGAGCCTGCACACAGCATTGCCCATGTGCACAGCCTTCCTGATTCCAAGGGGTATGTGACAGTTTATCAAGACCTACCATACCCATCTTATTATCCAGATGGCACTACTAAACTTCTGACTGACTGTTCTTCTAGTCTGTTGCTTGTTCTAAGGGATCCAACCTAAGGCTTGCTGTGATGTTGGCCATTCCATTTTGTTTTCTACCAAGATTGCTACTGTTTCCAACACTGTATGGTCATTCTGTTCTCTGCTCCAAATCAAGTCAGCCACCTCCAGTGGGAAATGTCTGGTTTTAACAGCTAGCCGTGTCCAGGTAGGAATACTGTTCTGATAGAGCCAGGAGTGGGCAGATAGAGAGAACTTCAGGCTAACTGTGACAGATTCCTATGTTCTGTCCTGGGGTTCAGTAGTTTTTGTTGATGTTTCTCAATTTGTTGTATGCCTTTTGTGGATTACTAGAGTCATGAAACTTTCATTTATGACAAGTGTTAGTTTTATCATTGCTTTAAATTTTTTAATTTTTAACTAATTATATACCACAGGAAATGTATAGGATGGTCCTGTGCACTTTTCACCCAGTGTTAATATTGTGAATAACTATAGTACAATATAAAAAACAAGAAATCAGCATTGGTACAATCCACAACGCTTATTATTTCACTAATTACACATGAATTTATTTTGTGTGTATACATACAGCTCTGTGCAGTTTTATCACTTGAGCTTTATGTGAAGACCACTACATCTTATATACAAACTGTACCTTTACCATAAGCCTGTCATGCTACACCTTTTTAGTCACCTTACCCCATCACTAACCCCCATAAACTACTAATCTATTCTCCATTTTTATAATCACGTTATTTCAAAAATGCTAGATAAGGCATGCACTATTTCTTTTTGATGTGTGTTTTCCAACACCACAAAGGTATTAACTCAATTCTGACACTAACTACATGGAGATAACATCAGATTCCACAGGGAAAGAACTCAGTACCACAAGACTATCTTCACTTGAAAACCCATTCACAAATCCAAATAATTACTGACTCTTCTTGACTTCCTTATATTTAATTAATTTGCTAGGGTGGCTCACAGAACTCAGGGAAACATTTACTTTTTCTTTTTCTACTATAAAGGATATTATAAAGGATACAGATGGAGGAGTATATAGGGTGGGGCCCAGGAAGGTCCTGATAGCAGTCGCTTCTGCCCCAGTGGAACTGGCATGCACCACCTTCCAAGCATGTGGATGTGTTTACCAAACCAGAAACTCTCCAAATCCTGTCCTCTTGGGTTTTTAATGAACTCTTCATTACACAGGCACCACTGATTAAATCGTTGGCTGCTAGTGATTGAACTCAATCCCTAGCACCTCTCACCTTCCCAGTGGTCAGGGGATGGGGATGAAAGTTCCAATGTCTTGGCAGCCAGCCCCTATCCTTAGATTACCTAAGAGCTTTCTAAAAGTCACTTCTTTAACAAATTCAGGTGTGGTGGGAAGGGACTTGTTATGATATGTTTTATGATATATGATATCATATGGTATGATATATGATAACAAAACACTCCTTTTCACCTTTATTTCTCTGAAGCTATTTCAGGAACTTGGGACAAGAGACAAAATATAACAAAAGATGCTCCCATTTCTCTTATTATTTAGGAAATGCCGAAGATTTCAGGAGCTCTGTGTCAGAAAGAAAACGAAGACCAAATAAATATTTGGTCCCAACATCACAGTATCTTTTAGATTGGCTTTATTCACTTAGTGTAATTTCTTTGAGGTCCATTCAAATTACGTATATCAATAGTCATTCCTTTTTGTTGTTGAATCATATTTCAAGTTATTGATGTACCACAGTTTGTTAACCATTCACTCACTGAAAAACTTTTAGGTAGTTTCCAGTTTGGAGTTATCAGGAATAAAGCTGCTATAAACACTTATAAACAAGTTTCTTCATGAGAAGAGCTAAGATGGTGGAGTAGGAGGAGGACCCTATGCTTGCATTGTCCCTCGAACACAGCTCAATGAATATCAAATCATTCTGAACACCCAACAGATCTGAGGATGGAGAGAACAAACAGCACAACCAGAGAGAAGAGATTACATCATGGAATGTAGGATGTGCAGAGATAAGATTTGTGGAAGAAAAGGATCGCAGGTGCTGCAGAGGAGAGGAGCCCTGATCACAGAGGAGAGAGCAGCACAAAGAAGATTGCACAAAGAAAACACTTCCTCAAGGCCATTGACGGGAAAAGGAGAGGGTCTGATTATTATGAGTTTTTACAAATAGCAGAGCTCAAAGACTGGAGTTCTAGAGGTCCACACCGTGGCTGGTGTTGAATCTGACAGGGACTGCAGTGATCTGGTAGAGAAGGTGGGGAGAGGCTTAGGAGCAGATGCTGTGATCTGAGGATCCCTCAGATCCTCACTGGAAATAAATGATATAGAAAATAATAATAATAATAATAATAATAATAATAATAAACCAAATAGAACAGATCAATGAAACTAGGAACTGGTTCTTTGAATTAATAAAATTGACAACTGCCTAGCCAGCTTTATCAAAAAGAAAAGAGAAAGGACCCAAATAATAAAACCATGAATGAGAGATGAGAGATCATAACCAACAGAAATACAATTATAAGAGAATATTATGCAAAATATGATTTAAAAAAACTCATGAGCTATTATATTTACTTCTATTTTTTATCCATTCTATTGTTTCTCTTCTTATGGTCTCAACCTCCCTCAGTTACTATTTTCTTTCTATTTGGAGATCTTCCTTTAGTCAGCATTTAAGGGCAGGTCTATTAGTAATAAATTCTCTTAGTTTTCCTTTGTCTTAGGATATCATTATTTCTCATTCATTCTTGAAGGAAGGACATGGAATTCAAAATTGACAGTTCTTTGCTTTCAACACCTGAAAAATGTGCCATTTCTTTTTGGCCTCAGTTGTTTTAGATGAGAAATCTGTTGTCATTCAAATTGGTGCTCTCTTCTATGCAATATCTTGTTTCTCTCTGACTGTTTTAAAGTTGTTTCCTTGTGGGGGCACCTGGGGCAGCTCAGCCAGTTTAGTGTCCAGCTAGATTTCAGCTCAGCTCATGATCTCAAAGTGGTGAAATCAAGCCCTGCATAAAGCCCCAAGTTAAATTGTGAGCATAGAGCTTGCTTAGGATTCTCTTTCTCTCTCTCTGTGCTCCTACCCTGCTCATGCTGTCTCTCAAAATAAACATTGAAAGAATAAATCACATTGTTTCCTTGTTAGTTGTCAAAAGTGTAATTTTGTTGTGTCCTAGCATGGATTTTTCTTTTCTTATTATCCTTTTTGAGATTTGCTCAGCTTCTTGAATCTGTAGATTTATGTTTTTTGCCAAATTTGGGAATTTTCAGCCCACACACCCTAGGCGAAAGGTCCCGAGTAGGGGGTTGGTGTCGGTGCGATATCTCTAGGAAAGAAGACAGACAAGACAGACCAGACAGACAACGTGAATGGTGGAAAAGCCACGTTTTACTTAGATAGCCAGGGTCTTATATACCATGGGTGATGACATCATTTCTTTAATGGTTACATAGTTCAAGGTCCCGAAAGGGTCATGCTTAACAGGACAGGTGTAAATAACAGTAAATTATCAGGAATTATCAAGTCATTGCAAGAGAGGGATTCCCTAATAATAGTCTGGCTCCAAGCATGAGATGAGCCTGAAGAACTCTATGAGGAGATTTACATTCCTTAAGGCCCCTCATCAGTTATGCATGGGCAAGACGCTTAACCTTTAATAGGCAATCTTTTGGCAGAGGATTGTGTTAACTCCCAACAGCAGACAAAGAGCTAGAAAGCAAAGTAAGGGGAGGGCTGGCATCACAAACTGACCCAAGTTGATTCAAAGCCTAAAAGTATATGCCTCTTTACAAAGAAACGAGAAAATCACAGACAGGATGAATAGAAGCCACATGTGCGGTCCAGGAAGCCAAATGTTGTTTCACAGTCTCTCGACTTTGTTCCACAACTTCCCAAATAGTTCTCCTGCGCCCCGAGGCAGAGCCGGCAACAGTGGCTATGGGGGAGGTTTTTGGCTTACTGGGCCCCAACCAATTTCTTCCAACATATTTATTTCTGCACTTTGTCCTCTCCTTCTGGGACTCTGATAATACAAATTCTATGAATGCTAGACTTCCTTTTTTTTTCAGTTGCTTAAGTTCCTGAGGATCTTACACACACACACACACACACACACACACAAACACACACTCCTTTTTTCCATCTACTGTGTTCTCTTTATTCAGATTGGGTAAATTCTACTGATTGGTTATCAAGTTCACTGATCTTGTCCTCTGCCATCCTTTTGCTTACTATTGAGTCTATCTAGCAAGATTTTAAATGTTATTTTATTTCAGTTGTATAATTTCCAGCTGGGGTTTTGGAGGAATTAAGATGGCAGAAGAGTGGGACCATGCTGCGCTTGTCTCATCCTTCCAACACCGCTAGCTCATCATCAAATCATTTGGAAATCAGTCTGAAGATTAAGAAAACACTCTGTACAATTGGAGTGGGAGAATGTGGCAGATGTGAGGTTCAGAGCTATGAACTGGGGGGAGAGAAAAGCCTCAGTACCAGAGAGCGAAGGGAACCCTTTTCATGGGGAGTGATCGGGAAGAGAGGGAGAGAGTGGTGGGAATGAGTGACCTGTAGGATTCTCATAAGTCTCCGTGGTGTGTGTATCCCTTGGGTCACACTAGGAGGGATTGTTCCCCTTCCTGGTGTATATTTCAAAGAGGAGGGTTTTGTTTGTTTTGTTTTTGCCTCTTCAAAGACAATAGTCCTCTTGGAAGCCATTGAGTGGCCATTCAATAGCAGGGAACAGCGGCCCCTGCAGACGGCAGACATCCTGGTCATAGCTTTTCACTGTGAACCACAGTAGACTCCAGCCACTGTGCTTGCCTTGTGTGACTGCTTTTCTGGGACAGGGGCATGCAGAGACTGCCAATAACCTGGTCATAGCTTTTCACTGTGTGCCATAATAGATTCTAGCCACTGTTAGTGTGCCATGTGCCTACTTTTCTGGGACAGGACAATGAAGGGCAGAGGGAAGGAGCAGGGTCTACTTTAAAATTTGGAGTTTTGAATCACATCCACATGCCAGAGATAAGACACAGGAGAACTGTGGTGCTGGGTGTGCCAACTGCCAGGCACAGACAGGTTAAGGATAGGCACCTGACAAAAACCTAGGACATTTTTCTGTAAGGGCCCCCTGAACAGAAGTGAGTTCCCCTCCTTGGGGACTACAGGGTGAAGTGACACCATCTTCCATCTACTCCTCCATCCCAGCACCATCAGGCTTCAGAGGTATATACAGTGCATCTAGTGAAGGCTGGAGTCCTTTATATCAGTCCCCAACCCCTACATCCTGAAAGTGTTTCCACTGACACAAGTCATCCTGAGAGTCAGCAGAGCAGGCCCCTCCTGCAGAAGACCAGCACAAACAACTCTTTTGCACCAAGTCTACAGATCATAGTGTTGTAAAGTTTCAGCTCTAGGGAAAATAGTATCTAACTTCAGTTTTACCTTTATTCTTTATTTTTTTATTGTTATTTTTCATTTTTTCTTATTTTTTCAATTCCTTTTTTAACTACTACTATTTTTTATTTATACATTTTATATGTACATATTCTTTTAATTTTTTCTTGTTTTTTATTATATTTTATTACATTTATATTATTGTGTATATTTAAAGTTTATTTATTTATTTTGAGAGAGAGAATGTGAACAGGGAGGGGGGCAGAGAAAGAGGGAGAGTGAGAATCCTAAGCAGGCCCCACGCTGTCAGGATGAAACTCGATGCAGGGCTTGAACTCAAAAACTGAGATTATGACCTGAGCTGAAACCAAGAGTAGGATGCTTAACCTATTGAACCACACAGGTGCCCCTACTTTATTATATTATATTTTTATTTTTGGATCTAGATTTTTTTTAACAAGTAGACCAAAACACAAACAGGATCTAGGGGTGTTTTGTTTGTTTGTTTTCTTTTTCTTTGTTTCTTTTCTTCTTCCCTTCTTTTCTGGAAAAATGACAAGATGGAGAAATTCATCCCAAAAGAAAGAACAGTCAGAAGAACTCACAGCCAGGGATTTAATCAATACAGATATAAGTAAGATGTCTGAACTAGAATTTAAAACCATGATCACAAGTGTACTAGCTGGGCTTGAATAGAAGCACATAGAAGACACTAGAGAATCCCTTTCTGTAGAGATAAAAGAACTAAAATCTAGTCATGCTGAAATTTAAAATGCTATAACTGAGACGCATTCTCCAGTAGATGCCATGATGGAGAGGATGGATGAAGCAGAGTAATGAATCAGTGATATAGAGGATAAAATTATGGAAAATAATGAAGCTGAAAAGAGTGGGGAACAAGGCAAAAGACCCACAATACAAAACGTAGAGAGAACTCAGTGATTTATTAAAGAATAATAACAATTATATCATAGGAGTCCCAGAAGATGAAGAGACATAAAAAGGGGAAGAAAATGTATGTGAGAAAATTATAGCTGAAAACATTCCTAATCTGAGGAGGACACAGACATCAAAATCCAAGAAGCACAGATAACTCCCATTAAATTCAACAAAAGCTGAGGATTACCAAGGCATGTCATAGTCAAATTCACAAATACAAAAAGAAGGAAATAATTATGAAAACAAGGGGGGAGAACCCCTTACCTATAAGGGAAGACAGATTAGGTTCACAGCAGATCTGTCCACAGAAACTTGGCAGGCCAGAAGAGAGTGGCAGGATATATTCAACATACTAAAAGGCAGCCTATAGAATGGGAGAAGATATTTCCAAATGACCTATTTGATCAAGGGTTAATATTAATAATCTATAAAGAACTTATCAAACTCAACACCCCAAAACCAAACAACCCAGCTAAGAAATGGGCAGAAGACATGGACACTTTTCAAAAGAAGACATCTAGATGGCTAACAGACACATGAAAAAATGCTCAACATCATTCCTCACCAGGGAAATAAAAATCAAATCTCTGATTAGATATCACCTCATACCTGTAAGAATGGCTAAAGTTAAAAACACAAAAACAACAGGTGTTAGCAAGGATGCAGAGAAATGGGAACCCTCTTGCACTGTTGCTGGGAATGCAAACCGGTGCAGCCACTCTGGAGAACTGCATGGGGCTTCCTCAAAACACAGAAAATAGAACTGCCCTACAATTCAGCAGTTGTACTATTAAGTATTTACCCAAAAGATACAAAACTATAGTTTGGAAGGGATACATGCACCCCAGTGTTTATGGCAGCATTATCAGCAATAGCCAAACTATGGAGAGAGCTCTAATAATATCCATCAACTGATTAATAGATAATAAGGAAATGGTATACATATGTGTGTACATACACACATAATGGAATATTAGCCATCAAAAGGAATGAAATCTTGCCATTTGTAATTACATGGTTGGAACTAGAATGTATTATGCTAAGCAAAATATGTTCATCAGAGAAAGACAAATACCATACAATTTCACTTATACGTGGAATTGAACAAAACAGATGAACATATGGGATGGTGGCAAGGAAGAAGCAAAGAGGAAAACAGACCACAAGAAACTCTTAATGATACAGAACAAACTACAAGATGTTGGAGGGAAGTGGGTGGAGGATGGACTAGACAGGTTAGGGGCATTAAGGAGTGCACATGTAGTGATGAGCACTGGTTGCTATATGTAAGTGATAGATCACTAAATTCTACTCCTGAAACCAATATTGCACTGTATGTTAACTAAAATTTAAATTTAAAAAATTCTGCTTGGTTCTTCTCTCCCCCCCCCCCATTTTCTTCTTCTTAAAGCAATTTCTATTTTATTGCTTAAAATTTTGGTCTTTTTTTCATTTGTTTCCAGAGAGAATTTGTAATTTATTATTGATGTTTATTTATGGTGCCTGCCTTAAAATCTTTAACAACCCATCATCTTACACATCCCGGTTTTGGTGTCAGCCAATTCTTTTCTTATTCAAACTGTGATTTCTTGGTTCTTGGTATGAGGAATGATTTTTCTGTTATATCCTCAATGTTTTGGTTATGATGTTAAAAGACTCTATCCTATTGCAATGTTATACTTAGCAGGTAGTTTTGCTATTTAAGGTAAGCCTGATGTTCTGACCTATTTTTGTGAGTTTTACAGTTTTTAAAAAATTGTTTAACATTTATTTATTTTTGAGAGAAAGAGACAGCATGAGTGGGAGAGGGACAGAGAAAGAGGCGGGGAGACACAAAATCTGAAGCAGGCTCCAGGCTATGAGCTGTTAGCACAGAGCCCGACACAGGGCTCAAACTCAGGAACTGTGAGATCATGACCTGAGCTGAAGTCAGATGCTTAACAGACTGAGCCACCCAGATGTCCCTGTGAACCTGACATTTTAATTCCAGAGTCTCATAATACTATTCTGGTCTGCTCCATTCTTCTGGGACTCCTGGGACTTCTGCTTAATCCCTGCTGGTATTCTCTGTGGGGACAGTGAGTGTTCACTGGGTTGCCTAGTGTCCCTGGGCCACCTTCTGTTGAAGATAGGGAGTCAGTGGCCATTTATTTGAGATCTCCTTATGCCACCGTTAAAGGGCAAGGAGACCAAGGGCTTTGCTGCCGCTGCTGCCATGAACAATTGGGGTTGTTTCCTGATGACTCAGCTGTAGAGTGAGGGTTGAATCTCCCCAGTGCAGTCTCTGTTGGGCTTCTCTGTTCTTGTCTTTTGGCCAGAGAGAGCAGGATTTTATGTTTTTGTTGCTTTGGATATGCCCATTGGTATCTCTAGGTTCCAGAGCTCTCTGGCACCAAGTCTTGGATAAATGAAAAATTAAGACACACACACACACACACACACACACACACACACACATGGAACTCATCACATGTCATTCCTCAAGTTCCTAGTTAGTCCACTTTCATTTTTCCAGTCTTCAGAGTCTTTTTATTGCCTCCTGCATAATTTCTGGGATGTTTTGTTGCATTAAAGGGGAGACAGGGAATAGCAGTAAGTTTATACCGTCTTGTTACAGTTCTGGTGTCTCTAACACTGCTTTTTGAGGAGAGGGTTTGCTGACCACCTCACTCTGCCACTGTGGAAGTCCCATACCCAACTCAGTTTAACTGTAAATTTTCTAACAAGAGTCTCATTTATTCTATATTTGTATCCTCCTCTGAAGGGTCCTGACACAGTCCCAATACCCATTAACTGTTCCCATGAATTTGTTATTTATACATCTGTGTTTTAAATGTGTAAAGACACTAATTATATTACACAATTATACATTTCTGGGATCCTTTTTCCTGTATCCCTTGTCTATTCTCTAGGCTCACCTCTGTTCTTCCTGATACTATTATTCAATAGTTCCTTTAAGTGAGGTGATATGGGAGTAAGTTTAATTATTTTACATCTACTATGACTTTTTCAGCCCTTACTTTTGAAAGCTGCTATAGATAGGTATAAAGTTTTTAGGTTGATATATAAATCTCCTTACCATCTTGATATTAAGGCATGGTTACCTGAAGACACTAAGTTTTGAGTCTGTTGGCACAAAGTACATTCCCATGGATAAGACCCTGTGTTCTCGTGTTACGGTCAGTCATTCAAATGTGGACTCATATATGTGTTGGGTAAGTTACTAATCCTCTGTTTACTGATGGATAAAATAGGGATAATGAAAAGTGAGAGTTATGGAGGGCTTCTATAAGTCCTCCGTTATGTCAAGTGCTTTGCCTCTATTACCCTTTTTTATTCATCATGTAGTCGTTATTATTTTTTTCGTCTTTTACAGATGATGGAGTTAATATCCAGACCAAACTTGAAGACAGTGACATCATGACTCATCTGCATATGAGCTGACCCTCTAATATGAGTGCATATATTGTACTCTGCGCTTGTAGTGCAGTATTACATTCCATGTAGGTCATTTTGATACTTAAATAAGATAATCATCTAAAGTGCTGTCATATCTGACTTATACTTGTGTTCAGTACATCTTTTCCCTTATGATTTCTTTCCTCCTTTTCTGCTGGCCACATGTGTGGGTCCACAGCCCTTTAGAGAATCCTCCCATTTCCCCTCGGCTGTCATGGGAATGCTCATGTGTTGGCTGAGGTGATGGCACAGATACTTCTCAACTCCTCATTCCTCAGGGTTCCAACAGCAGTGCTGGCTTCCACGTAGAGCCTGGAGAAAACTCCACTTTTTCCTCCCAGATCTACTCTCTGTGTCATTCCATGGAAGCATCTGCATTTATGTCCAGAACATCATAAAACCTCTCTTTAGTAACACCATGAGCTTCCCTATGGGTGCTCAGATCAGTATGTGGGACCAGGTTTTGGACAGATGCCAGTTGGCTGTCCTCCACATATGCTTTTCCTTCTCTCTTGCCTCTATGCCTCCGCCCCCACCAAATCTCCCTTGTCTTCCCATTCCACTGTACCACTACCAGCCACTCATCTTCTCCATTCTAGCTTTATTGAATCCAGTTTCACTAAGATAGTGAGAGCCGCAGCAGAGAAGAGCTTCAATAGTTCAAGATAAAAGAGAACGAGGTGCCTGAGGCCTGAATCAGAGATAAGTCCTAAAAGAGGAGGGGAAAGCTAAGGCAAGATGTTCCACCAATACCAAAGCAGAGGGTTCTGTGAGGCCAGTGCCAGAGGAGGGCTAGGTTCATCTAGATTGGGACAGAGACAGATCTGCTGAGGGGAGAGTCTAGTGTTAGAGGAAAAAAAAATGATCTCCCAGGTGCCTTTCAAGGGTGCTAAGGAGGAGAAGGTCCAATAGCAGCATATCTTGGGCTAGGGTCATTCACTGTGGAATGACAGGTACCTCATTCCCTTGAGACAATATGACCCTTGCTGCTTAGTGTTGGAATCTGGCTTTCGTTGTCTACCACTGATGCTGAGCATCAGGGAACAGCCGCACCAGGGCACTAGGAAAATTGGCTATGGCCAGAACTCCTGGTCCTTCCCCCAACATGATCAAATAGATACACCACAAGCTGGCCCTCAGCTCAGGGCCTCAAGATGTAATGGACCATTCAGAGGACATGACAAATTCCTCATGGTTTACAGGTAAGGGGACTGTCTAGCACAACTTGAGGACCTGGGCTCTTGGAGGAGGCAAGGGCTGGCCTGAGAAAGGGGTCCCCACTGCTCCCACCTCTGAATGGTCTCCTGATAAAACACAAAGCTCTGGCTTCTGCAGGTGAGATCCTGTCCCCGTAGCCTTAGATTTATTATCTGAGGTACTGCATTTTGTATTGTGTTCTATTTTGTCTGTTGCTATGAGAGGCTGGGCCTGGATCTTTCTTGAAGGATGTGGATATCATTTGTATTCCACATCTTGTAAATCATGGTGTCCACAGACAAGTGACTGGATGTGGAAATATGGACTGGAGCCAAGGCAGAAGAGGGAAGCTGGGGACCAGTGGTTATTTCCCTGTTAAGTCAGTGGAGTTAAAAGACTGCACTTCTTTTATAATGCAGCTTTAAAAATCTTCTTTTTCCCCCTTCCCCCGTGCATGTATCCAATGTTAACAATATTCTTAAGTGAATGTATACACATAAATGGCACACAGAAAAAGTTGGTTACCATTTGTTTTACAAAAATAGGGTTATAATGTATGCATTTTCTGCCTCTTCTGAACACATCTGAGAGATCTGCATGAATCAGTTAATAGAAATCTAGCACATTCCTTTTAAGACCCTAATCCTGGGGCACCTGGGTGGGTCAGTCCATTGTGCTTCTGAATTCCGCTCAGGTCATGATCTCATTGTTCCCAGGTTCAAGCCCTGGGTCTGGCTCTGTGCTGACAGCTGGAGCCTGGAGCCTGCTTTGGATTATGTATCTCCTTCTTTTTCTTCCTTTTCCCTGCTCGCGCTCTGTCCCTCTCTCTCAAAAATAAATAAACATAAAAAAAATTTTTTAAGACCCAAATCCAGAGAGTCATCTTAACCCTAAAGTACCAACCTAAGCCCTAATCCTAAAATCTTAAATTTAAGGCCCTAACTCCAATCTTAACATTAGGGTCATCACCAGAACCCTAATTCCCATGCCTTAATCTTACAAACCCTAGGAGTGACTCTGAGGCCCTCATCCCTGGTGCAAATAAACTGCAATGTACCTCATTATTGAAGAGCACAGGAAATTTTTTGCTTAATAACACCTTTGAATGTAATCTTTACTTAGTGATTATTTCTTAAGAATACCCAGGAATGAGATTTTAGTGCCTAAGGTAGATATATTCTAATGCTATGGGATATTGCCAAATTGTTTTCCAAAAAGGATGGAAAGATGTTTCCTCCAGTGATGTGTGAGAGGACCCGTTTTCTTCCGAATCACCAACCAGATACAGGATTTATCACCTCCAACTTTTTTCCATTTGAAGTAGCCATTGACCAGGGGAGGTGGGTGGGAGAACAGGTAGCCGCCCCATTCATTTCTAAACCTAAGGGCGTTCAGGGGCGCCCAGGAACTCCTCCGCAGAGGAGAACGAGACTCCAAATCCATGCTAAAGTTCTCAGAGGATCCCTGTGTGCCCATCCCTGGAAAGGAATGAGGCTCTAGAAGAGCGTCAGACAAGGGATGGCCTCCTGGTGCCACTCAGGCCAGGGCGCCCGCTCCAAGCGCTCCCTGACATGTACTCCATTATCCCCGCGGTCAGACCTCTGGCGTCCCTAAATGAGCCGGACCTCACAGGCCAGGGGGCTCTGTGGATAGCGGCTGCTTCTCTGAGTGAGCTTCCGCGCACCTTAAACATTGGGGGCATATCTGTCTCATTATGAGTAGAAAACCCAATACTGGAGAACCTGGCAATTAAGAACCGAGGCCAGAACCTGCAGAGGCAAAGGGAGCAAGGAAGGGGACTCAGAGAAGGCGAAAGCGGGATACAGGAAAGAGGAATCGGAGCGACGCAGAAGTAAGCGAGGGAGCTGGCTGGGCGCCCCTCTCCGGGGTCTGGAAGGAGCGGAATGTTGAGGGTTGGGGTCACGTCTTCTTGCGTCCCCAGCCTCACCTGGGAGCCTGCTGCCTCGCAGGCGGAATGCGACTCTGGGCAGGACGCAGAGAGGGACCAATCAGGCCGGCGAGTTCTGAGATCCTTTGCATACGCTCCGCCCCAACCTCCCCCCCCCCCCCGCCCCCGCTCTGGCCACTGCCTCCCGCACCAGCTCTGTCAGACCCAACTGTAGTCGGGGAATTTCCGTGCTTGGGCAAAAACTGAGTTCCCAACCCCGGGCGCCTTCCCAGAAGGACCCGAAAAGGTACCAGAGTCGTCTGGGGACAGCAACGCTCCTTACTTTAAGGCATGGGGCAGACTCATTTATTTTATCTTGTTTTTTTAAATTATTATTTTTATTTTTATTTTTGAGAGAGTGACAGAGTGCCAGAAGGGGAGGGGCAGAGAGAGAGGGAGACACAGAATCCAAAGCAGGCTCCAGGCTCTAAGCTGTCAGCCATGGACTCACAAACCATGAGATCATGACCTGAGTGGAAGTCAGATGCTTAACCGTCTGAGCCACCCATACACCACAGAGCAGACTCATTTAAAAAGCATAGTGAAAGTGGAGAAAAGTGGAGAATTTCTAGGGAAAGAAATGGGGAGAACAGGATGAAAGGATAATTGGAAGAACAGGTTAGAGGATGGGAGTTTTGAGAAGACAGGAGAAAGATTAACAGTGGGGCCACCTGTCTCCACTGAAGCGCACGCGCAACAGGTGCCTCTTTGCGGTAACTGTGGGTCGATGGGTGGGGGCTTGGCCGTCTCAGTAACCAGCCTCCTCTGGTTGGAATCCTGATCTCTGGGGAGAAGGGAAGCCAAGAACAGGAAGTAGTTGGGGTTTGGGGGAAAGGTGGCCATTTAGTGCCCGCTGCATCCAGAAGGAGACAGCACTGGGGTCTCTAGGAGGTTCGGCTCGCTCTAAGGGTAGAAGAGAGTGTGGAAAACACAGCAGTTGAAGCTCCAGTGGACCTGAGGGGGACTCCTATCTAGCTCTGCTTGTCCAGCATGAAAACATTCAACCCTGGAGGGGATCCTGGAGAGGAGGGCTCAGATCTTCGAGAACACTCCCCCACTCTGTCCCTGGCCTTCCATTTCAGCCTTACTTTCCTCTGGAAGACCAAATACTTCTAATGTATTGATCTTTCCTGTGCTGTGGGACAGAGATTCCCTCCTGCTGTCTAGGGAGAAATTCCAAGGTTTTACTGTCTTACTCGTCATTAAACGGAGACCTTAATCAAGGGATCCTGGTTTTAGGGAAGCTTGAATTCATCTCTGATTTCCTCCATCATCCAAGTTCAGCAGGGGGTCCCACTGGCAAGGCAGCTGCGTACCAGCAGAGCAGCCGACCGGCAGGCAGAGCCTGGCCAACTTGCCAAGGCCTGGGGTTCTGCTGGAGCTGGGTGCAGAGAGGAGAGCTCCCCAGCCCAAAAGGGAGCCTGTCTGACAGCAACAAGGAGCCTTAGGGCAGAACAGAGGCCCCTGCATCCAGGCACCTTGAGAGGAAGAATACAGCAGCCTGCCTACTGTCCCCTGGTGCTCTGGGTGGGGAATGTATGAGTTTCCTGTTGCCACTGGAACATGTGCCGCAAGCTTAGTGGCTTATAACAACACACTTTATTCCCTCACAGTTCTGGAAGTTAGTTTTACTGGGTTAAAGTCAATGTGTTGCAGGGCTGCTTCCTTCTGGAGGGTCTGAGGCAAGAATCCATTTCCTTGCCCTTTCCAGCCTCTAGCAGCTGTCTATTCTATTCTTTGCCTTGGGGCCCTTTTCTCCATCACCAGTCTCTGCCTCCACCATCGCACTGCCTTAGTTCTGATGGATTCCTCCTGCCTCCCTCTTACCAGGGCATGCAGCCTGCCCGGATAATCCAGGACAATCTCCTCATCTCCAAAATCTTTAAGTTCATCACTTCTTTAAAGCCCTTTTGTAATTTAAGTTAATATATCCCCAGGTTCTGGGATTCAGAATGTGGACATCTTTGTGGGCCCATCATTTAGCCTGCCACAGAAGGTTTGCTGGGCTTCCCCATCCCAGGAAACTGAAGACCCAGAGCTGCTGCTGGCTCGCAGAGGACGGGGTTCTCTGTAACCGGAAGCCTGTGGGAGGCAGCCTATGTTAGCAAAGAGACGCGGACTAGAGGCACTAGGCAGAGATGTCTTGTGGGGAGCGGCAAAGATCTCAGCTGCTTGGCCATTTGCTAGCCGGATTTGTCACTCCCTGAGGGGAGTTAAGAAATAGGCAGGGAAGCACCACTCCCTGTCAGAGGAGAAGCCAGAAGAACAAAGATCAATTGCCTACAGGCAGGGTGGTATCAGCCCTTCAGTGCTGTGCTCAAAACTTTAGTTTATTTCCTTCTTTACCCTAGCCAATATCCCTTAACCCTGTCTCCTAGCAACCGACCTAGGTCAGCTGCCTTGTTTTCCCGCCTTGAAACCTTTATAAGAGACAGTTTTCTGAATAAAGCTCTCTCTTTCTTGCCTGATCGGAAACCGTGAGTTGTCTTTACTCTCTGTGTGTCCCCCCTTCCTGCCGTTTCTCTCCCTCCCTCCGGAAAAGAACACACGAGGATTTTCCGCCCTGCTTGCCCGGGGCGGGACACGACGATGTCTCACACAGGCACACATGCTGTTGACAGTCCCCTGGCCAGAGCTGGACTCATGACTTTTTTTTCTTGGTTGGAGGGCATTTAGCTGCGGCTACTGTATACAACCCTACCCATAGGCTGCGTGTTGCTACCTCCAGCTTGAGTGAGGGCAGCTGCTGCCCTCCCTTCACTCCCTCTTTCCTCTATATACCTCTTCTACTTAGACTTCTCTTCCTCTTCCACCACCCCTCCTAGACTTTCCCACCTGGACCATCTGGTCTCCTCCCCCGGCCCCCCCCCAGGCCCTGATTCTACTCCTGGTCCTGCATCTCCCTAAGGCCCCACCTGGTTATCCTACCAGGAGAGAAACCAGGGGCATACAAGCCCTAGGGGACCAACTGATAGTTCTGGGGTTCAAGGTCTCCAGGACTTCAGGAGGAGCTATCACTGCCCTCTCCCCAAGCCTGACACCCTGTTTTGCTTCCATGGATGCCCCTTTCCAAGCCCCGCACAGCTGCACTTGGGTCTTGCAGCCCAGAACCTCCATCTGGGATCTGGTGTGGGGCCCAGTCAATAGCCCCCACTCAACCTACCAGCTGAAACTGCCACATCCCCTCCTATACCTTTACCCTCACCATTGTGCTTGCATTCGTCATTCTCCTGTAATACCCAAGATTTTTTTATCGTCCCCCAAAACCAGAAACCGCAGGGAGACCGAGTCACGCATGCAAAAGCAAAGGGCTTTATTACGGGTTTAGGCTCGCCCGGGGCCTAAACTCGGGCTCACAGAATTTACCGGCGTGGTGGATCCATGCTGAGAGCCCCGAACAAAGGTGGGGCAGGGCTTTTATGAGTTTGGGAAGGGGGAGTTACAGGAATCCAATTATTGACAGGTTTATCCAATTACAATATTTAGAGTGTTAACCAATCACAGAGGAGACCCAGGACCCAGGACCCTCACATAGGGTGTAACTAGCCTTAAGCAATAGGCCTGCCCTTAGGAATGTTAAGGGTATTACAAGGGTGGTCCCTCTTGCCTTGGGCAATGTGTGCCCTTCTATTGTCTCAAACCTGTGTCCTTACACTCCCAATGGCTTGAGGGCATGGGTTCTGTCTCATTCATTTTTATATCCAAAGTACATTGAGGACCCCATTATGTGCATAGGGAAACTGAGGCAGCAGGCAGAGAGCTCATGGCTGTTGGTACTGTTCTGTGGGGGCTTGAATGTCAGCTCACTGGACAGCCTTTCCTGAGATGTCTGTGGATCCCTGTATCCTGGGTTGTCAAGAGTCCTTCTGCTTGGGGCAGGGGAAGAAGGGAGCAAAGGTGTTGTCCAGAGATAGCACCACTGTGGTGGAATGGTACTCAAGGTTATAGATAGCAGGGGCTGTCTGGGAGACAAGGAATGACTCTCTTGAGTCTTGCTAGAGCTGTCTTCAGTGGGACAGACAGGCCTGTAACTGGAGGCTCAGTTCTAGGGCTCTGACTGGGGTTTGAGCCTATCCTGGTCCCTGAAGGCTCATGTATCTGAGGATCCCACTGCCCCCAGGTCTCCTCCTCTCCTCCACCTTCTCATTAGATTTAACCTTCTGGTGCAAACTATTGCAGCCAGCAGGTAGCTTACAGGTGCCTCACTAAAGGGTGAGTAATAATTTTTGCTCTATGGATTCCTGCCTAATTGATGATTCCTGCATTGCCAGGATAAGGGGAGCCACAGGGCAAGAGGAAGGCTCAGGCTTCTGCCACAGCCTGTCCCTCCTCACCTGGAAATGGCAGCACGGAGCTATAGCACCACTGTCCAATACATACCCCCAGTTTCCACTGGTGGCCGACCTGCGTATCTGGGGGAAGGGGAGACCAAGATCTCAGAGTCCCTAGTGATAGGGAAAAATCTGTTATAAGATGGCCTGATAACAAGACTGATAAGGAAATACCTGTCCCTAATCAAAGCCCCCCTCCCCCCCCTTCTGGGGTTCTTCTTCCCACCCTGCTTGTGGAACAAACACATTGAGGAATGCAGGCTATAAATTATTCCCTCTGCTGATGCTCTGAGCTCAGCCCTCTGGAGAATGATCTCTGACCCCACCGGTGTAAAATAAACCTCCTACCCAAGATCTCCGAGTGCCGCTTGGTTCTTCCGCCCGGTGATCCAGACCAGATTCTGTCACACTAGGGGGCCACCCATGTCTGGTAGCTTTTGCACAGGGACCAGGCCCCTTGGGAGGCTGGATCATAGCAGCAGCCTCATCCTTGCCAACTTGACCCCTCCAAGGACTGGCTCCCTTAGGGAAGCTGTCCCCTTTAGTGTGACTGACTGCAGAAGCTGGGTCAGATTGAGGTTTGATCGTTTGCCAAGACAAGTTTGTTTGTGGGACTGTGGCTTCCATCTGGCTGTCTGGTGGTCTTTTTCTTTATGGTGTAGGTGATCATTGGTGACTGTTGCTTAGTTTTCATGTGTAAATGTGAAGGTGATAGTCTATCGTTCTTTCTCCACTTGTTGGCTGAGATACTTCTATAAATCCAGCCATGCGGTCATCAGGTACCTGGCTGCTTTTCTCTTTGTTTCACTCAAGCTTACCTTAACTAGGGAGTCCTCTTGACTCTCATTTTCTTCACTGTGAACATATAATCTAATACTACGTTCTGACATTTGTCTCCTAAATATTCCTAAATTCCCTCAGGTATATTCAGATCTTACACCACTATGGATATGGACAGGATTTTTAGATGAATTCCCTATGATAATTTCCTCATTAAAATAATAGTGCATGTCCTGAGATAACTTTGCACATCCTCAGTGGGACCTGTATGGCAGACTGGGAAATCCAGATGATGTGAAGAGTACATGACTTGCCCAAGACACAGCTTTGGAACATAAAGTAGATCTCATTTTGACTGCCTATTCCTTCCACACTGTTCATGGCAATTTGTTGCAGTCGCGATAGAACACTGGGGCAGTCTCTCAAACATTCTAAGGTCATTTTGTTTGTTTTCCATATTTAAATACTTACTTAATCCTTAAGTAATGTTTTATATCCTGTGAGGTTATGGTCCAGCCATATTATCTTACAGTTAGGCACTGCAGCATCATTTTTTAGATACTCTATCCTTCTCTTACCAAAATAAAAATGTTATTTATAAATAATATATTCTGCAATCTTGCTCCTGGCTGTAATTGTGATACTTTGGTCTTTTTCCTCTGTTAATAATTATTTACTACAGTGGCATTGTTGTGTTTTCTGATGTCCAATAACTAAAGTTGCCATCATTATTTTTCTTTTTAAAAATATGCCTGGGACGCCTGGCTGGCTCAGTCGCTAGAACACATGACTCTTAATCTCAGGGTCGTGAGTTCAAGCCCCATGTTGGGCATGCAGCCTACTTAAAATAAGTATAAAACATAAAATAAAATATGCCTGCAACTATATATGTCTTCCATATAAATGTTATAGTTTTACTTTATCACCACAGAAGCTAGAGAAATTTCATTTGGAATTTCATTATCTGGACTCAGCCCTGAGTCTGTACAGGACTATCCAGCAATGCAGCCACAGGGTCATGGTAAGAATGTGCACTCCTGGGGGAGATGAAAACAGGGAAGACTTCCTCAGGTTGACATTTTGTAAAAAAACATTCCTCTGTGCAAATGACATGAAGATCTGTCCAAAAAGATTTTGTGGTTGATAAAGGAGAGAGTCTGCTGGGATAAAAAGGTAGACTTCAGGGGCCATGTATTAGGGTCCTCCAGAAAAACACAATCGTGTGTGTGTGTGTGTGTGTGTGTGTGTTATCTGGCATTTATTAAAGTTTAATTAGTTTTTTTGAAAGAGAGACAGTGAGAGAACAACCGGGGTAGGGACAGAGAGGAGAGACAGAAGCCCAAGCAGGCTGTGTGCCATCAGCGCAGAGCCCAATATGGGGCTCAAACTCAACGATCTGTGAGATCATGACCTGAGCTGAGACCTAGTCCAGCGCTTAACTGACTGAGCCACCCAGGTGCCCCGTGTATCTGCTACTGATTACAAGGAACTGGCTCACTTAATTATGGAGTCTGCGGAATCCCAAGATCTGCCATCTGCAAGCTGGAGACCTGGGAAAGCTGGTGTGATTTAGTTCAACTCTCGAGGCCTGAGAACCACAGAAGCCAATGGTGCAGATTCCAGTCTAGGCCTGAAGGTCTGTGAACCAGGAGCCCTGAGAGCAGAAGATACATCCCTTAGCTCAAGCAATGCAGTAGAAAAGGGGTGAATTCCTCCTTCCCTGCCTTTTGTTCCAGCCAGGCCCTCAAAGGATTAGATGAACCCACCCACATGGGGGAGGGCAATCTGCTTTACTGAGTCCACTGATTGGAATGTGAAACTCATCCAGAAACACACATGTTCACAGACATATCCAGAAACAATGTTTAATCTGGGAACCCTACAGCCAGGTAAATTGACACATGAAATTAACCATCACAGGCCTCTTCACTTTTTGGCAGTTGCTCTGCTTGAGTCCCTGTTTTGTTTTCCTTCAGATTATTTTTCCATGGGTGTAGACAGGTGTCATTTATTTTCTGAAAACATCTATATCATATATACATAGACGTACGGTGTGGCGGGTGCAGAGATGTACTTCTACTTGTCAAGAAGGACCTGCCGCTCACCTGGGAGGAGTTTGTTCAGTGGACAGCCCCAGGCTATGGGCTTCAGCAGTTGACTTCAGTGGCAGAGATGCCTTCTGAGGTCAGGCCCTTCCCCCGCAGCCCCTTCCTGTGCCTGGGAGAGGTATGGGTATAAAGATCTGGTCATCTGGTGTTGACTCAGCCAACTCTGACGAGTCCCTGTCAGCTGGCTGAGGTTTTGTTGACCGTTTGACTGCTCCCTGTGCTCAAGCCCACTTATTTCATAGCCATTTATCCCTAACTGCTTTACTTCCCACCCATGGTCTCTCCACCATGTGCTCTGAAGGACCTCACCACAAAGTGTACGTATTGTTTTAAACCCGGTTTCCAGTTAATTTAGCGATGTTTGTAGCCATTTCAATGACAAAATCGTCACAGTACCATTTTTAATAATTGTAATAGTCCATTATATGAATCTTAATGTGTTTAAACAATTTAATCTTTTTAATTTTGCTATAACCAATGCTTCTGTGTAATCCTTCACTACCCCCTCTCCTGCTTGTCAGAAACTTAAAGATTAACCCATAAAAAAGGAATAGCTAGATCAAAGTGGTTGCACTTTTAAGAAAGCCTTTTTTGATTCCTTGTTCCAAAAGGTTCCCAGAGAGAGCATCTCATTTTTAATCTCCCATCCGGCAGTTTATGATGGTAACGCTTCCCAGTCTGGTAGGAGGAACAATGTCCCATGGCTCTAATTTGTTCCTAAGCTATTCATATGCCCAACTGCTTCTGAGTTTCACCATTTTGTGCGGGTTCTTCATCATCTTCGAAGCCAACATTGACCACAAGGGGGTGCTGTTCCCCTGTCACTGTTCTGTGGTTGTACACTCTCCAGCTGCCTTTCTGAGCTGGGACTGAAAAGTTCCAAGCAGGGTTCACAGAAAATAAGTCAATAGCATTAATACACAGGGCAATGACTTTGGTCTCTTAAGTCGTTTTTCTTTTTTAAAAAATTTTTAATGTTTCTTATTTTTGAGAGAGAGCGAGCGAGCAGGAGAGGGTCAGAGAGGGAGACACAGGATCTGAAGACAGGCTCCAGGCTCTGAGGTAGCAGACAGCACAGAGCCTGACTAGGGGCTCGAACCCACGAACGCACGATCATGACCTGAGCCGAAGCTGGACGCTCAACCGATTGAGCCTCCCAGGCGCCCCATTGAGTCGTTTTTTCAACCCTGGTCAGTTACAGCTCAGGCGGGGACCTTGAGCCTTGCAAAGGGGACATGTCTACGCCTTCTGCTCACGGTCCCTAGAGTACCTAGGCAAGTCTCAGGGGAGAACCCCATACCCCATCCGCCAGCTCTGGGACCTGCCCCCAGGGACCGTGTGCTGGGCAGCGCTCCAGGAGCTGCTCTCTCCAGGGCCTCAAGTGGGCCCGGTCAAAGGTGCAAATGAGGCTCTGTTATCAGGAGGTTGGGGGGTGGGGGGACCATAGAGTTGGGGATCTGCACTCTGCCCTGGGTCAGTATGGGGAGAGGTCAGCAGGGTCTGCGTGGGGCGATCACGGCCCCACCCCCCCTTCCCCGGACTGCCCGGCCTCGGCTCCGCTCTGCTGCGCACAGGTGCTGGGAGAAATGAGGTCTCTGCTCAGGTCTGAGCCCTAGGCTGCGAGGACTTCGAGCTGGGAAGGGCCCAGTGGGAGGGTGCCTGCGGGGTCTGAGATGGGCAATTGGGTGGAGATCATGGGGAGCATCAAAGAGCTGGGGTTCTGCCCATGCTGGACGCAATACGGTCGGCACCACAGATGGTCTGACTTGCCTGCCCCTCGTTCCTGGCTCCAGGCTCCTCCCATTCTCGCCTCGGTCCCCAGGCTCTCTTCCCTACACGTTTTTCTCACCCCATTCTGCAGTGCTGGGTTTCCTTCCAGAGCGCTGGGCTCAGGCCCCGCTTCGTTTCCTGACCGGTGGATTCTCAGAATGGAGAACCGTTTGGCTGAGGAGAGACGGCAGAGCCTAGCGGCCTCTCTGAGTCGACTCCGGGTGGCTTACCCCGTTAGGGCTCAGAGGCCCTTATGGCCATTATCCTGGTTTCCCCGGGAGAAGGCAGACGTGGCGTGCCTGGGTGGATCGCCCTCCCCAGCGCGGAAGAGACGGCCAGTCTCCAGTTTCGGAACTGGGGAGGGTGGCGGAGGGCGCCAGCATAGCCCAGTTCTCAGGAAGAGGGAGATCCCGCTCTCAGAAGCTGGGTTGAAGTGGCACTAACGGCGGGGTCCTCGGAAAAGACACATCGCGCGCCAAGAGAGTAGGCTCTTCGTGCTGGGTCTCCCTTGTAATGGCTGACCTCGACTAGGCGTTTTTACCTTTTCCAACCTCAGTTTCCGAAAGTAACGTGGCAGCCAATGGGCACAAGACCCACCCCGAGGTAATCAGGGAAACAACGAAACCCACCGCGGCGTTGGAGAAGGCGCCTGCGCAGGAGCGCTGGAAACGTCCGCCCAAAGGCAGGGCAGACGGAAGCGACCACTGGGGCCCCTGGGGAGTGTAGTCTTTGTGGCGAAGGGGTCAGAAGAGGCGAGGCTCCACTGAAAACCTATCCCGGCCGCGTTTTGAGAAAACAGCGGATGAGTCACCAGTGGCTGTGGTTCCGAAGGCGTAGCTTTGTCTTTTCAGCGGCGCCAGCCGCGATCCCTGCGCACAAAAGGTTATGGGGATTGTAGTCCTGGTGCCCTCGGCGAGCAGGGCAGTGGTGGGAGTGAGTCTGGGAAAAGGGGAAGACAGTTGGGAGTGGCTAGGTTCACAAATTGTGCTGGAACACCAGGACATCCGTACTTAAAAATTGAGCAATATGTATGTACCTCACACTTTGCATAAAAAAAACTCAAAACGAATCAGGCTGAATTATATACAATGACATGCACAATTATATTTACATAAATTTATAAAACTGCTAGAGGAAAATGTAAGAAAACGTGCATGACCTTGGCTTTAGATATGAGTTTTTAGGTACAGTAAAACAAACAAAAAAAAGCACAATCCATGGAAGAAAAAAATAAATTGCACATTATCAAAATTAAATCTTAAAGGGGAAAAATAAATCATCAAATGCTAGTATGTGATCTCTCACACTCCACCCCACCTGCCTCCACCCAACCTCAGTGGTGAGCAAAGTCAGACTGCGAAGAACTGAGGGGCAGAAGAGGGAGGCTCGTGAAGGCCTGAAGGTTAAATCTTAATGTCCAAGATATAAAACATCCAAGAAATAAAAATAATTTTTAAAATATTCCAATATTGTATAAATTAACAAGAGAAAATTAAGTCTACCCAGAATTACTTCAGAAAACCAGGAGATAAGATTCCACACATATGAACTGTACATCCCTCTAACCTCTGAGAAACTCTATTAAAAATGTGTAACATAACCACACTGGAGGGGATCTGGAATAAAAAAACACACCGAAGTAAATTTAGAAAAGTTATTATTTTGATGGTACAGTATATGGCCGAAGACAAAAAGAACTGTATACAAATGCTGTACTTCTCTCAGAACTATGGTTTGGAAATACTGTAATGACCTAGGGTGTATTCTAGGGTTGAATAAATTGAGCTGAGTATGTGCATGGATTTGAAGATACACATTTCCTAGCTCTGCCTGCTGAGAGGGCCTAAGACCAACTCCAACAGCAGTGAGCACATCTACTGACCAGATCTTTGTTTCTATATTGCATTCCCTAGTAAAAGAAAATGGAGTTTGTTGGAGAAATGGTTGATTCCAGGGCTGGGGCAGGAGATATACAAAATGATAAAATATCCTGTGGTGCCAGAAAATAAGCACTTGAAAAAGGATGGTGATTTTCAAAGAACCTGAAACTAAAGGCTCTAATTATTTATGAAACAATCTGAGTAACAAAATAAGAAATGATAGTATGGTATTATAACACAGAATAAAATAAACATCACTGAGTCCATGCTGCTATAAATAATTGAATAAATAAATGGGGGAGAGGAGAAGTTTTCCTTACAGGCAAATTAAATAATAAATGTTGAAGAAATAAAAGACTTAGAAAATCATCACTAGACAAACACCACACTATTTCCTTCTTAGAACCATTTTTGCTGTACCCCAAATGTTTTGGACCATAGTGTTTTCATTTTCATTTATTTCCATGTATTTTTAAAATTTCTTATTTGATTTCCTGGTGGACCCATTCATTGCTTAATAGCATGTTGTTTAACCTTCCAAAATTTTTCCTGTGGTTGACTTCAAGTTTCATAGCATTGTAGTCAGAAAATACATATGGTATGATCTTACTCTGTCATTGTCAAGGCCTAATTTGTGTCCTAGCATGTGATCTATTCTGGAGAATATCTCATATGCACTTGAACATACTGTGTCTTTTGCTGCTTTAGCATGGAATGTTCTGAATATATCTGTTAAGTCCATCTGGTGCAGTGTGTCATTCGAAGCCATTATTTTGCTGTTGATTTTTCTGCTTAGATGATCTATCCATTGCTGTACGTGGGGTATTAAAGTCCCCTTCTATTATTATATTATTAGCAATGAGTTCCTTCATGTTATTATTTTATATATTTGGGTGTTCCCATGTTCAGTACATAAATATTTGCGATTGTTAAATCTTCATGTTGGTTTGTCCCTTTTATTATGATATGGGGTCCTTTTTCATTTCTGGTTACAGTCTTTGTTTTAAAGTCTAGGTTTTCTGGTATAAGTATTGCAAATTTGGCTTTTCCTTGACTTCCATATGCATGACAAAAGTTTCTCCATCCCCTCTCTTTCAATCTGCAGGTGTATTTAGGTCTAGAATGAGTCTCTTATAGGCAGCATAGAGATAAGTTTTGTTTTTTGGTCAATTCTGACACCTCATATCTTTTGATTGGAGCATTTAGTCCATTTACGTTCAGAGTAGTTATTGATAGAAATGTATTTGTTTTCATTTTGTTACTCGTTTTGTGGTTGTTTCTGGAGATTTTCTATGATCCTTTCTTGTCTTTGTCACTTTTGTTCTTTCCTTTCCACTCAAGGAGTCCCCTTTAATATTTTATGCAAGACTGGTTTGGTGGTCATGAGCTCCATTAGTTTTGTTTGTGAAACTTTTTATCTCTTTTTCTATTCTGAATGCCAGCCTTGCTAGATAGAGTATTCTTGGCTACAGATTTTCCCCAGTGAGCATGTTGAATATATCACACCACTCCCTTCTGGTTTGTCAAGTTTCTGTTGAGAAATATTCTACTAACTTTATTGGTCTTCTCTTATAAATTAAAGATGGCTTTTGTCTTGGTGGTTTCAAGATTTTTTTCATTATTACTATAGTTTGTTGTGGCCAATAGGCAAAAATTAACCCTCAAACAATATTTGGTCTCCTGGACTGCACATGAGGCTTCTGTTCATCCTATGATTTTCTCATTGCTTTGTAAAGAGACATGTACTTTTAGGCTTTGAATCAACTTGGGTCAGTCAGTGGCTCCAGCCCTCCCCTTACTTTGTTTTCTAGCTCTTTGTCTGGTGTAGGGAGTTAACACAAACCTCTGCCAAAAAATTTGCTTATTAAAGGTCTTGCCCATGCATAACTGATGAAGGGCCTTAAGGAATGTAAATCTCCTCCTAGAATTCTTCAGGCTCATCTTCTGCTTGGAGCCAGACTATTATTAGGGAATCCGTCTCTTGCAATGACTTGATAATTCCTGATATTTACACCTGTCCTGTTAAGCATGACCCTTTCTGGAGCATGTCTTCACTTCAAAGACCTTGAACTATGTAACCATTAAAGAAATGATGTCATCACCCATGGTATATAAGACCCTGGCTATCTAAGTAAAACGTGGCTTTTCCACCATTCATGTTGTCTGTCTGGTCTGTCTTGTCTGTCTTCTTTCCTAGAGATATTGCGCGGACAGCAACCCCCTACTTGGGACCTTTCGACTGGGGTGTGTGGGCTGGTCCCCCACAATAGTTTGCAAATTTGATTATAGTATAAATGAAATTTGAGTTTCAAATTTCAGTTTCATTCAAATTGAAGGAGTCACTGAGTTCCCTAAGTCTATTCTCATGTTCCATATTTCTTTTTTCTCTATTTTGTTCAGTTTCCTTATTTTCTATTATTTTATCTTCTATATCACTTATTCATTCCTCTGCTTCTTCCAGTCTTTTATTTATGCATCAAGCCTGTTTCTAATTTCAGTTATTGCATTTTTTTCATTTCTCACTGATTATTTTTTTAACTCTTTTAGCTCAGTGGTAAGGGCCTCCCTGATGTCTTCCACTCTTCTCAAGCCCAGTGATTGTTGCTTCACGATTGTTGCTTTAAATCCTCCATTAGGTATATTACTTATATCTGTTTTGATTAGCTCTCTGGCTGTGTCCTTATCTTGTTCTTTCATTTGGGATGAATTCCTTTATCTCGGCATTTTGTCTCTGTGCCTACTTCTATGTGTTAGAAACGCCAGTTATATCTGCTACTCCTGTAAGTAATGTATCTGCTACATGACCTTATGAAGGAAAGGCCATGTAGTGCTCAGGCTTTGGCACTTAAGAAAGTGTCTCTGCTGTGTGCTCAGTGCACTCTGCTGTTGTTTTTTGTCTACTCTATCCTTCAGGCCTGTCATCTGTAGAGGCTCTCTTTGCCTGTAGTGTGCAGTGTTTGGTCCCTGGCCAGAATTTGGTGAGTTTCAGCTTGTTAAATGAGTCATGATCCAATTTCTGTTAGAACTGAAGCCCTGCATAACTCTGTGGCGGGAAATGTGACAAGGCAGGGTTTCCGCTTGTCTTCTGGGGAGGAGGCCTGTGGCACTGGGACTGTAGCAAGCTTGACTGAGAGGAGCAGTCCCACCAGAGTGCAGGGGTGTGGGACTTGGTGTAAACAGACTTGGCAGCCAGTGTTGGCACAGTAGGCAGCTCTGTGTTTGTGCTGGGAGTAGGGGAGGAAAATGGCACCTGAATGCTGCATCTCAGGGAGGCACACTGAGAAGAGGCAATAATCTCCCTTCTGAGTTTCTCAACATTTCTCAGATTGCTGTTTCCACACTGTCTGTGTCTGGGTTGTTTGCCTCCCTTCTCTTCTGGAGTAGCCCAGTGGCCTCCAGGCTCTATCCCAGCCAAGTCTGCTGACTTTTAAAACAACAGGCTTTAGGGACATGGTGTGGACAAGGCCTTGTGCTGGTCTTCTAGGGAGGGGCTGGCTGTGCTGGGACAGAGGCGAACTTCTCTGAGAAGGGCAGTCTTGCCAGAAAGCAGAGGGCTGCGCTTGATGTAAGCAAGTTGGGCAGCCAGTGTCCTGCTGTGTTGTTTCCAGAAGGTGGCTCTGTGTTTATGCTGAGTGGTGGTGCTGGGGGAGGGAAGAGGAATGGGGCCTGCTGGCTTTTTTTGTCCCCAGAGAGGTCTCTCTGTGAAAGCTGCCTTTCTGGGAGGCACTCCTTGAGGAGTGCATAATCTCCCCTCAGTGTGACCCAGGCATTCTTCAGATGGTTGTTTGCAGGCTGCCTCTGGTTGTTTGTCTGCCTTCTCTCCAGGAGCAGATTAGAGCCCTTTGGACTCCACCTCTGCAAAACCTACTGACCTTTTTAAAACTCCGGTGTTTAAGCCTCACTGTTCACAAGAACTCATGAAAATTATTTCCTCTCAGTGTCCCAGCTAATGGTTCTGGGGAAATGTTCTTGTGTATTCCCCTGTGCGCTTCTCTCTCTCTCCTTTCTCTGTGCTCATGGCTCCCTCCCCTCTGCAGCACTCAGAGTCCATTCAGTTTCTCCTGCAAACCATGGCTCTGCACTTCCTAACTTCTTTGATGTGGTTCTTCTCTCCGTATTGCTGTGGTGTTTGCTCTGTTAGTCTTCTGGTTGATTTCTGGGGTGTTTAAAATGATTTGATAGTTACCTACTTGTGTTCAAGGGAGGAAAGGAGCCTAGGATCCTCCTACTCTATTGCCATCTTAGCTCCCTCACCATTATTTTCCTAGGATTGCTGTGGCTGTTTGCAGTCTTTTGTGGTTCTGTAAGGACACAAGTCTAAACAAAACAGACCCCATGACAGGCTTTAAATTCCCCCTCTGATCTAGAAGGCCTAGGTTTCAGTTCCCCGAAACTAACAGGCAGTTACACATTGCCTAGAGCAAGAGAGACCACCTTCGCAACACCCAATCAGGGAAGGCCAGCTACCACTCTCCACATTCCTAAGGGTGAGGCCTGCAGATGGGAACTTTAGATAGGACCCTGTTACCTAATGTTAAAGTTAACCGGATAGTCGTAGAACAAGACCCTAGGCTCACCCTGTAATTGGTTGATTTTAGAGGTACTCTAAATGTTGTCATTGGGTCCCGCCAAAAGTAACGAACACCCTGGACAATGTGTATGGTTAGAGTTACTGCCAATGCTGTTGTACAATGATGATTGGATGTCACAATTTCTTATAACGCCCCCTTCCTAAGCCCCATAGAAACCCTGCTCAGCCCTTGCTCGGGGCTCTCAGCACGGATCCACTGTGAGGCTGAACTTAGGCCTGGTGAGCCTAAGCCGTAATAAAACTGCCCTTTGCTTTTGCATGTGTGACTCGGTCTCCATGGTGGTCTCTGGTTTTTGGGGGTGATATTGAAATCTTGGGCATTACAGTTCCACACATATTTTAGGATTGTTTCCCAAAACAAAAGGACTGCTGCCTTCTATTTCTCTTCTTCTGGTAGATATACCCATTATTTTTATGGTAG
The DNA here is from genome assembly GCF_006229205.1 of Suricata suricatta. Classification (NCBI taxonomy): domain Eukaryota; kingdom Metazoa; phylum Chordata; class Mammalia; order Carnivora; family Herpestidae; genus Suricata; species Suricata suricatta. The sequence continues at coordinate 14,213,106 of NC_043705.1, forward strand.
CTCTCCTAATGGAGTCTGATAGCTCTCATAGGGTTTCTTCACTTCTTTGAAATCTTGCTTCCCCCTCCTCTTCTTCCTGAATAATTTCTAGATTCTTATCTTCCAGATTACTTTTTCTCTCTTCCATCTCATCTGCTCTACTCTGTGCTTTTGAATGCGTTCTTCATCTCATGTATTGAATTATTCACCTCCAGGATTTCTGTTTGTTTCTCTCTCTCTCTTTTAAATGTATGTTTTTAATTTTAATTCCAGTGTAGTTAACATACACTGTTATATTAGTTTCAGGTGTGCTATATTGTGATTTGACAGTTCTGTATAGTACTCAGTGCTCATCATGCTAATGTACTCTTTAATGCTGGTTCTTCTTTAAAATTTCAGTCTCTTTGGTAAAATACTTCTGTTCATTAATTTATTTCTGAGTTCATTGAACTGCCTTTCTGAGTTTTCTTGTAGTTCATTCCATTTCTTCATAGGAGCTATTTTTAAGAATTTATTTATTTTGAGGGGGGGAAGAGAGAATGTGCATGAGCAGGGAAGGAGGAGAGAGAGAGAGAGAGAGAGAGAGAGAGAGAGAGAGAGAGAGAGAGAGAGAGAGAATCCCAAGCAGGCTCCCTGCTGTCAGTGAGAAGTCTTGAGAGGAATTCAGTCTCACAAACCATGAGATCATGACCTGAAGGGAAACCAAGAATTGATGCTTAATCAACTGAGACACCCAGTATTTTTAATACTATATCAGATCCCAATATTCTGTGACTTTTCTGGGACTTTGAGTTTGATTGTTGGATAATTTTCTTTCTTTCCTAAGTACTAACGTGGTTTTTCATGGTGTTTGATGGGAAAGAGGTTCCTCTGCCAGTGCATTTGAAATAGTGAACAACTTTTTTACTTTTTTTTAGGTAAAGCTTTGTTCACTTTGATTCTAACAGTTCAACAAGTTGGGAATTGGAGGCCTTTCTTTCTTTCTTTTTTTTTTAATAGATGGTACCACTATGTATTTGGGAGCCTGCACGTCCCACCCTCCTCTCTCTTGGGCAGAGGTGTCACTGGTGCTCTTGCAGTCACTGCTTGTGCCTTCAGAGTGGCAGGTGCTGTTGCTGCAGGGGTTGCTGGTTTGGGAAAGGGCAGGAGTCATGGGTGCCACTATTGCTGGAACTTCCTGGAGTCATAGTAGCTTCTGTGGCTACTTCCCCAGTTCTATTGCCTTATGAGGCCCAATACACCCACTTTCTGATGTACAGGTATTGGAAATCTCCAAGATCCTGGTGTGTTAAAATGAGGAGCCTTCACTGGGTTATGGATGGCTTAGTAGTTGTAAATTGAAGAAGAGAGACACAGGAAGCAATTCACATTTCCATGACGCTGAAGTCACTCATCATCCTCGTATTTACCCAAGTGATGACCCAGAAGACATGCTCAACATTCTGCTTAAAGCTCATTGGCCAAAATTAGTCACATGGCCAGGCTGGCTGCAGAGGGCTGCAGATGTGGCCTCTTGTGTTCCCAGGAAGAGACCCACAGAAGCTAGTGAGTGATAACTGGAGGTCTGTCTAAAAGACAGTCTCCTGAGGATTAATGCTAAGAGTTCTTATTGTTGATCTGGCTGGGGGAGGAAAGCCCTGACAGGCATATTTTCTTACCTTCTGCCTTTCTCCAACATGGTTGGGCAAAGGCCAGAAATAAACCTATAATCAAGATGTTACAGAAATATGGGGCACCTGGGTGGCTTAGTCAGATAAGCATCTGTCTCTTGATTTCAGCTCAGGTCATAATCTTATGGTTTGTGGGATAGAGCCCTGTGTCAGGCTCTGTGCTGATAACATGGAGCCTGCTTGGGATTCTGTCTTTCTCTCTCTTAACATAAATAAATAAATAAATAAATAAATAAATAAATAAATAAATAAATATTTTAAAAAGATATTATAGAAATATCATTTCAGGGATGGCGTATTTAAAATTTCTGCCTTGAAAGATGTGTTCAGTTGACATCAAGCCTACAGGTCTGAGTTGGGATAAAATGAGCTGCTGAGCCAATACTGAGAGCATTGTCCACGTGGTGGGACCCTGGTCACAGGCCAAGGAGGTAAGGACACTGGGAACAGTATTCAGGAACCAAGGTCTCACAGAGTGGAAAGTAGTCAGGGGATTAGCAGACACTGTGCTGGAGTTTAAGGTGGTTATAAGAAAAGATGCTGTAAGATAATAGGAAGATGCAAGCTGTGCCCAAAGCGGAATGATCAGACACATGCTGTTTCTGGGGAATCAGCAGACCTTGTGCTGGTGGCTAAAGGTGGTGAAAAGGCATGGAGCTGTGAGCTAACGGTGAGTCAGCACTGGGAGACGGGCCTTGCCCAACTTTGAGCTCTGTCTTCGACCAGACAGATTGTCAGAGAGGTCAGGTTTCAAGTGAGAAACCCTGGATTCAACGAGCTCAGGTAGGATCTGTATGTCCTCTACCCCATGGGCCCTCATCAGTGCCCTCAGCCCCCTAGTTGACTCAATCTTTGGCCAATGCCGCACTTCCCCATCATCGGAGTGTAAGTGGGATACTCCATCATGCTCAGGCTGGGGTCAATGGACTGGGAACTCAGCACCTGGGTTCCAGGTAGGGCTTCTCCCTCTGTGGGACTCAGTCTCCCCTCCTGAGATTGAACCAGGCGATGGCATATCCAAGGTTCTTCAGACACTATCTGATATTGCAAGTGTAAGATTTAGTGGATGGAGGCAGAGGTGAGAGGCAAGAAGGAGACCAAGTTAAGAAGCAAAGAAAGCCTTTATTGAGTCTGCAGTCCCCTGGCGAGGTTCTGTGACTCAGGAGAGGAGAGTTAGGGAAGTCGCGCCCAGTAAATAGGGACAGGGTATTTTACAAGGAGAGGGTTCCGGGTTTGGTTCTGGGGAGGCTGGCTACCAAATAAGGGCATGTTTGGGGTCGTGGTGGAATGGGGTTGGCTAGGTCTTTTGGCGGGCTATGAGGTAGGTCAGAGCTCCGGGAGTGGTTGCTGGTGCCTCAAATAACAGCGGGAAACATTCCAGGTCTGCGAATGGGGGTGCTTGGTGCCTGGGGCTCTCCTCCAGTCCGCACCAAAATGGCCGCTTGGTCACCATCTAGAGGTAGCTCTTACAGCAAGGAGGATCTGGATCTTCATGAGCTGTCTTTTTCAACCTATTTACCCCTCTGAATATTAGCATTTTTATTTGTAATATAAGAATAGTAATAACCCTTACAATAAAGGTTGTTAGAATAAGATGGATAAAACACAAAAGGCACCATGTTACATGTCAATTATATCTCAATAAAAATAAACTTAAAAACTAAAGGGGATAATAAAAAGTAATAATATTCTGAAAATGTAGGTAAATTGAAGGGAATGTTTTATTTTAATGTTTATTAATCATACAATATTTCAGATTGACAAAAGTTATAAGGAGTACACACCTGTGATGGTTAACTTTATGTGTCAACTTGAGTGGGCTAAGGGATGCCCAGATATCTGGGTGTGTCTATGAGGGTATCCCTGGAAGAGATTTGCATTTGAATTAGTTGGCTGGATAAAGTTGAAGGCCCTCCTCAGTGTGGGTGGATATCATCCAATACATTGAAGGATATATTTGTTCTGGATAGAAAAAAAGGTGGTAGAAGGTTGAATTTGCTCTGCCTGACTACTGAGCTGGGACATCAATCTTCTGCACTAGTACTCCTAATTCTTAATGCCTTCAGACTTGGACTGGCATCTACATTATCCTCCATACCGTTTTCCAGAGTGGCTGTACCAGTTTACATTCCTGTCAACAGTGTAAGAGGGTTCCTTTTTCTCCATATTCTCGCCAATGACACCTATTATTTCTTGTGCAGTTGATTTAGAAAAATGTCTCTTTATGTCTTCTGCTCATTTTAAAATTTATTTATTTATTTAAAATGTTAAGTGTTCTTTTAGTTTTGAGAGACAGAGAGAGAGAGAGAGAGAGAGAGAGAGAGAGAGAGAGAGAGAGAGAATGAGCAGGGGAAGGGCAGAGAGGGAGGGAGACGAAATTTGAAGGAGGCTCCAGGCTCTGAGCTGTCAGAACAGAGCCCACATGGGGCTTAAACTTGTGAACTATGAGATCATGACCTGAGACAATGTCAGATGCTTAACATACTGAGCCACCCATGTGCCCCAGCTTCTGCCCATTTTTAATTGGATTATTCATGGGGGGGGGGGTTGAGTTTTATAAGTTCTTTATTGCCAGAGTCCAGCTCCAGCAGGTCCAGGGTTCCCCTGAAGGATGGACAGTGTCGGCAAGAGAGAGTGAGAGAGACTCGAGTTTCTTTCTGATCACGAGGCAGGCATCTCTGCCCTTGTGGCAGGCATTTCTGCTCTGTCTGATTCACAGGCTTTACTTATGGTGAAAGGTAGAAGGACCAGGAAGAGCAGTAAATGATTTCTCATAGATAAGTTTTACAATTTTCCAGGACGTGGGTTCTGCAGAAGTTACAATTCTAGTAGTAATGTTTGTCATAAAAAACTTAGCCACAGGCACTCATGTTGTCATAGGTATTTTTTTTTTTTAAACAAAACCTCAGGTCTAGCCTTAAGGAAGTGACCTTTAACCAAGAGGCAAACAGCATTGTTTAGTAAAGGTCAGTTTTTTATGAGTAAGGGTCATTAGGCTGTTTATAACTCTAAGAGAAAGTTCTCAGAAAAACAGGACTCTCAGGAGACATAATGCCTGCTCTCACAGTCCCAAAGTTGATTGATACATTTTATTGTAGTAGTGACTTTTACAAAGGCGTCCAGGCCCAGAAGGTAGTCAGTTATCAGTTAATTGCTTAGGGGAAAATTATATGTTGCTTTCCTTAGTCACATTAGGGTATATCTAGTTTACTCATCTTTTCCCTGACCAGGTGCAGTCATGCCTCAGGGACAGGGCAGGGGGACAGGCTGCTCCTGACACTAGTCAGCAAAGCACACTGAAGTGTGGTGCCCAAGCAGAAATTAAAGATTCAAGAGAGTAGATTTGAAGAGCTGTCTGAGGGCAAGAGACCGTGCAAACTTGCTCTACCCTCACCAGGAATTTTCACTCTACTGGTGAGTTCAGATAGCTCCCGACACTTTATATGCTGTTCTATATATATTTTGGACACTAAACCTTTATCAGCTATGTCATTTGTAAGTATCTTCTCACATTCCATAGGTTGCCTTTGAGTTTTGTTGATGGTTTCTTTTACTGTGCAGAAGATTTCTTATTTTGACAAAGTCCCAATCATTTATTTCTGCCTTTGTTTCCCTTGCCTCAGGAGACATATCTGGAAAGAAGTTGCTATGACTGCTGTCAAAGAAGTTACTGCCTGTGTTCTCTTGTAGGATTTTTATGTTTTCAGGTATTACATTTATGTATTTAGTCAATTTTAAATTTATTTTTGTGTATGATGTCAGGAAGTAGTCCAGTTTCGTTGTTTGGACATTGTCCAGTTTTCCCAACACCATCTTTTAAAGAGACATTCTTTTATCTAATGGATACTCTTTCCTGCTCTGTCAAAGATTAATTGGCTATTTACTATGGGTTTATTTCTGTGTTTTCTATTCTGTTCCATTGATCTATGTATCTATTTTTGTGCTGGTACCATACTGTTTTGATCACCACCACTTTGTAATGTAATTTCAAGTCTGGAATTGTGATGCTTCCAGCTTTTCTTTTTCATTTTCAAGATTGCTTTTGCTATGTAGGATGTTTTGTGGTTCCATACAAATTTTAAGATTGTTTAATCTAGTTCTGTGAAATATGTTGGTATTTTGATAGGGATTGCATTAATGTGTAGATTGCTTCATAGATGCAGAAAAAAGCATTTGACTTGGACAACAACCATTCATGATAAAAGTCCTCAACAAAGGACTGGCTTTTCTACTCCTTCAAAGAGGTTTTCAATACATCCATATTTTTTGTCTCATGTCAATGTTTAGAATAATTCCCATGGGGAAAAGTTTCTTAGAAGTTATTAGACCATTACCATGCAGTTCTTTCTACTCTGTGATCTTGATTTTTCAAATCCTGGTTGTGAACAGCTCTTTCAAATAGCTGTTTTGTTTTGCTTTATTTTAGCTTTACTGGGTTCTAGTATTGCTCTTCTAAAACAACTCTGTCATGACCAGAAGGAGAAGTTCGTATTAATTATTTCTGACAATTACTGATTCTATTTTAGATATTTTTTTATTTTTCCGTTTTTTTACTTCCTCTTTAACAATATCACCAAAAAAATTATTTTAAGTGATGTGATATTCAGAATTTTCTCCCAACCACAAAGTTTTGGTTTTGGGGTAACTCATTGGTGTTTATGATATTTAGTAATATCTTAATTCATGCTTAACAAAGAAACTCCACAGAAAGGATTATGTGGACTTTGGCTAATTAAAATTTTTAGGAGAACTCAGAGACAAAGTATTCTTTTAGATTACAAAATATTCTGCATGATGGGTATAATGTAAATTTTACAAGGGGCAAAAGGACTTTCTATCTGCCCAACATATTCCAGGCCATCACCAACCAGTTAAAATCAAGAGCAAGCTGTCCTCTCGTTCTGGCCTTGGAATGGTGATTGCCCCTGGTCAGGGACAACCCAGTAATTCAAGAAGACTAGTGTATATGGTTATCGCTAGGTCTACCTCTACATTCCATTCTGCCCTGAGAAACCAGCAACTGCCACTGAGCAGAGATCAAACCAAAGCATTGGATTTTATTTTCCTCTTGTTTCTCTGGTTTTGGACTGTCAATATGCTAACTAATATCCCAGATGTATAAAAGAGTGTGGACTAAACATTTCTTGTTGGATGTATTTATCTATAAACTATTATATGTCTGACAGGAATATGGTTCTTGGTGTAATTGTAAATGGAATTAATTTCTTTATTTCTCTTTCTGTTGCTTCATTATTGGTGTATAACACTGCAACCGATTTATGTACATTGATTTAGTATCCTGTGACTCTCCTGAATTCATGTATCAGTTCTAGCAGCTTTTTGGTGGAGTCTTTTGGGTCTTCCATGTAGAGTATCATGTCATCTGTGAAAAGTGAAAGTATGACTTTTTCTTTGCCAATATGGATGCCTTTTGTTTCATTTTTTGGTCTGATTGCTGATGCTAGGACTTCCAATACTATGTTAAACAACAGTGGTGAGAATGGACATGCTTGTCGTGTTCCTGATCTGAGGGAGAAAGCTCTCAGTTTTTCCCCATTGAGGATGATATTAGCTGTGGGCTTTTCATAAATGGGTTTTATGGTGTTTAGGTATGTTCCTTCTATCCCAAATTTCTTGAGGGTTTTTACTAAGAAAGAATGATGTATTTTGTCAAATGCTTTTTCAGCATTATTGACAGGATCATATGGTTCTTATTCTTTCTTTTATTAATTAATGTGATGTATTGTTGGGAGCCATCCTGAACTCACCAGTTGAGTGAAAATTCCTGGTGTGGGTACAGCAAATTTGCAAGGTCTCTTTCTGCCAGGCAGCGACCAATATCTACCTTCTTGTAATACCATTTCTGCTTGAGCACCAGACCTTGGAGTGCCTTGCCAATTAAAATCAAGAGCAAGTTATCCTCTCGTTCTGACCTTGGGTTGGTGATTGCACCTGGTCAGGGACAACCCAGTAATTCAAGAAGACTAGTGTATAAGGTTGTCACTAGGTCTACCCCTACATTCCATTCTGCCCTGAAAAACCTTATAATTAACTAGTAAACTTAATGCTTCCTGGGCTAGGGTAAATGTTGCAAAAGTCAGCCTTACAACTTAGGCAAAGTATATATCATCTGTCCTTATGACCATGAGAGTGGACAATGTGTCTCCTGGGGATCCTGTTTTTCTGGGAACTTTCTCTTAGACCTATAAACAGCCTAATGACTCCTACTCATAGAAAATTGACCATTACTAAACAATGCTGTTTGCCTCATGGTTAAAGGTCACTTTCTTAGGATTATATAGGCTTTGTATATTTTGGTCTTATCTTATGCATCCTATGGAAAAAAATGTATGCTTAAAAAATACCTGCCCTTCCCATATAATAAGCATGAGTGCCTGTAGCTAAGTTTTTTACAACAATCATTACTACTAAGATTAGAATTGTAACTTTTGCAGAATCCATGTTCTAGAAAACTGTGAAAATTATCTATGAGAAATCATTTACTAAACACAAACTGCTCTTTCTGTTCCTTGTACCTTTCACTGTAAATAAAGCTAGAGAATCAGACAGAGCAGAGATGCCTGCCTGGTGATCAGAAAGGAACTTGAGGCTCTCTCACTGTTTCTCACTGACACTGTCCATCCTTCAAGGAACCCTGGACCTGCTGGAGCTGGACTCCGGCAAGCTATCACACTGATTGATTTGTACACATTGAACTGGCCCTGCAGCCCAGGAATGAATCCTATTTGATTATGGTGAATAATTCTTCTTATATGCTGTTGAATTCAACTTGCTAGCATAACTTTGAGAATTTTTGCATCCATTTTCATCAGGGTTATTGGCCTGTAGTTCTTTTTCTTGGGGGTTTCTGTCTGGTTTGGGAATCAAGGTAACACTGGCTTCATAGAATAAGTCCAGAAGCTTTCCTTTCATTTCTATTTTTTGGAACAGCTTGAGAAGAATAGGTATTAACTCTGCTTTAAATGTCTGATAGAATTCTTCTGGAAGCCATTTAGCCTAGGACTCTTATTTGTTGGGAAATTTTTGATAACTGATTCACTTTTTAAGCTAGTTATAGGTTTGTTCAAATTTTCTATTTCTTCCTGTTTAAGTTTTGGTAGTGTGTGGGTGTCTAGAAATTTGTCCACTTCTTCCAGGTTGTCCAGTTTGTTGGCATATAGTTTTTCATAGTATTCCTTTAAAATTGTTTGTATTTCTGAGGGGTTGGTTGTGATATACCCAATTTCATTTGTGATTTTATCTATTTGGGTCTTCTCTCTTTTTGAGAAGTCTGGTTAGGGGATTATCAATTTTGTTTATTTTTTCCAAAAAACCAGCTCTTGGTTTCATTGATCTTTTTTTTTTTGTTGTTGTTCTACTGTTGTGTGTGTGTGTGTGTGTGTGTGTGTGTGTGTATTCTATGTTGTTTATTTCTGCTCTGATCTTTATTATTTCTCTTCTTCTGATGGCCTTGGGGTTCTTTGCTGTTCTGCTTCTAGTTCCTTTAGGTGTGCTGTTAGATTTAGTATTTGGTATTTTTCTTGTTTCTTAAGATAGGCCTGGAGTGCAATGTATTTTCCTCTTAGGACTGCCTTTGATGCATCCCAAAGGGTTTGGAATTTTGTGTTTTCATTTTCATTTGCTTCCATATATTTTTAATTTTCTTCTTTAATTGCCTGGTTGTCCCATTCATTCTTTAGTAAGATGTTTTTTAACCTCCATGGATTTGGAGCTTTTCCAAATGTTTTCCTGTGTTCAGACCATCCTCACAGTGCTGCACAGGCGTGAGTGGGCCGGGTTTTTTTGTTTGTTTGGTTTTTGGTTTTGCTCCAGTATCGTGTGCCTCCATGGCGCTCATCTGGGATTCAGATCCTGATATCTTAAAGGATCCCACTCTGTATGCCCTGGTCCTGGGGAAGTGCACCCCGCCCCACTAATGAATGGCCTCTGGCTCCTCCCAGTGCGGCAAGTGAATGAAAAAGGCGGTTTGTCCCACTGCATTGACTCCCCCGCCTCCCTAGGACTTGGGTGGGATTCAAACCCTGATGTCTTCAGGGTCCCGCCTCGCATTCCGCAGTACCAGGAAAGTACTGTTGATAAAGGGCCTCTGGCTGGCAGGCAGGTGCAGGCAGGGATCTTTGCCATTGGAAGGGTTATATACCTTCTCCCACAGCACTCAAGGGAGGGGATTTTCTCCCACTGCAGACAGCGCCTCTGAGCTAGATTCTTAGTCAGGGTTGGCTCCCCTGTTCTCCGTGTGCTGGAACAGGGCAGCTGGCCCCAGTCTGGAGAAAGCCCTGCAGTTAGAAATGGGGTATTTTTCTAAAAAAAAAAAAAAAAAAAAAAGAAATGGGGTATTTTTCTGTTTTTTTCCATTCCCTGGTCAATGGTTGTTCTCTTGTCCAAATACAATCCTACACTTCCACAGCTTCTCTTTCTCTTCCTTTTGTCTCTCCGCAGAAGGGCATCCCTCCCCTTCATGCCTATGCCATCCATTTTATCTCTTCCAGTTCATAATCATGTGCTTGTGGACCATCAGGTTGTCCCCGTGGGCCCCTTGAAATGTCTCTGTCACTCTGCAGCCTGAACTCTTGAAATTCCACGTCCTCTGGCCTCAATAATGCAGTGTTTGAGGGAAGAGGAAACTTCAGGTTCCTCTACTTCTCTGCCATGCTGGATCCCTCCAGCCGCTAGCCTCAGTAACCTTGCTGGAACCACAGTGCTTGGAAGAAACTGACCCCCGTCAGCAAGGAATAATGTTCAATTTATGAGAGCTTTGTTATTTGTGATTTCCCCTTTGTGTTCTTCATGGTCTGGACCAGTGTCTGTAGGATGATTCTTTTGTACAGACACTGAAAGCAAATTCAAAGCATGAGCAAGAGCAAGCACACACAGATATATATCCTCCTCAAAGAAGAAAGCCTCACAAACTATCGTCTGTCTTGTGACATGTTCTGTTTCTCTTTCTCTAGGCAATTCTTTCTTCATTATACTCTTGGTATTTACGTGAGGATCTTAGTGACAGGGCATCAGTGCCTTTTCCTCTGCAGTTACCCAACCGTCTGCTCCTTGATGCTGATCGACAGTAACAGCAGAATTCTCAAACTGTGAGCTGCTCTTACCAGGATTAAAACCTCTCCTCTTATAAAGTAGTCATGGATGTCACACTCAGACTTTTTGTTGCATCCAAAAATTCCATGAGGAGAAGCTTTCCATTTCAAGATGAGAGCCTGCTTGGAGAATTTAATGGAGACTGGCTTCTTTTACTTAGCAATATTAACTTAAGGCTCATCCATTTTTTTTTGTTTGGCTTGATGGCCTTAAAAAATTGCTAAATATGATGTACCAGTTTACTTATTATTCACCTTTTGAAGGACACCTTGCTTACTTCTAGTTTTGGATGATTAACAATAAAATCTGGTATCAACAATCACATGCAGATTTTTTGTGTGTCTGTAAGTTTTGAAATCAGGTAAATACCTAGTAGTGTGTTTGCTGAGTCATATAATAAGGCAATGCTTAGCTGGGTCTTTTACTTTTTAAACTGAAAATACTAATTGACTGAATCCAACTGATATTTTGAAAACTAGATTTCTGCATGGTGAGTGAATCTTACTCTGTCGTCTCAATACAGAGAAGATTATTATATTAATGAAGAATATGATAATTTTTATTGGATAAATTGAATAATGTAACAGAAAAAATTTTGCAGCCTGGCTTTATTTATTGTTTCTCTCCCAAACTATTTTATTTGTATAAATGCAACCAAAAATCACTGCTATAAATACCATCCTTCTTAGTAGTAGTAGTGGTAGTAGTAATAGTAATAGTAGTGAAATGACACATATTACATATAAGGAGTCTGCTTCATTTGATTTTTGGCTTTTCCTTTTCTTTTGTTCCCCAACAGCGTCTAGTTTATTCTTCTTCATATTCAAACTAATAAAATGCTGATGACTGTATAAATACTTCTAAGAATTCAATAACATGTTTATTCACACATTTTTAAACTTCAGAGATGTTGAGAAACAGGCTTTACTGCCTCAGTAACTCCACCCCCCTTGCTACTTATTTCTTCTTCCAAGGCCCCTCACTATCTTACAATAATTGATCACTTTGGGGCTCTTCCTCCAGAGATGTTTCTTCAGAGTAAACAAGGGAAAGTTGTAGTGGATTTGAAACATGGGGACATCACGCTTCTCAAAGTTCCCTAGGCACTTACTATAAAGGCCGCCTGCAAGTACAAACTAAGTCTTTTGGACAGGCAGAAAGAACAGCCATCAGGTCAAATCAATGTCTTCTGGATCTTTGGGCACAACTGACAAATTTTCAACTGAGAGGTGCCAGAACTTGATTTAGTTATTAGAAACCTTAGCCTTACTGGATATACATTATCCTTGATCCATTACAGACCCCCCCATTTTTTAAAAGTTAATTTTTGAGAGAGAAAGACAGAAGATCTGAAGCCAGCTCTGTGCTGACAGCAGAGAACCCAGTGTGAGTCTTGAACTCACAAACCATGAGATCATGATCTGAGCCAAAGTCAGATGCTTAACCAGCTGAGTTGCGCAGGTGGCCCCCTTTTTTTTTTTTTAAAGACTCAAGATAATTTTTTTGTCCCCCATTCCTGGTAAGGAAATGAAAAGAGGATAAGTATATGACTTGGGTGCATATAAGCATTGCAGAAAGCAGACAAAACCAAATAGTTTGTGGGCTAGAGCAGAAAACAGTAATAGGAAGGGAAGCAAAAGAAGGTGCTGGCAGCTTTTGCCAAATCCCACTTTGTATCTTTGGTCCTAACTTGTTGTTGTGCCAGATGTGTTTTACTCCATCTGAAGGCTTGATCTAGTCTTGACAAGGAGAAAACATTCTGCATCTTTCTGCTCTGGCAGGGACTTTGTGTATAGCAGGGAAAGGGGACCTGTGTGTCTGAGACAGCACTAACATAGCTCCCCTTCTCCTCTCCCCAAGAATTCAGATCTCACACCCACACTAGGACTTTAAGTGGATGATAAAGAGTGCGACAAGAGCATGACTTTTAATACACCAGACTGAAAAATGTGTGTGAAGGTGAGTATTATTTGCTTTCAATCTCTCTGGATGCTGGCTTGTAGCTGGAAGGGACCAAAAAGCCAAGATTGTTCTTCTCATGAGCACCCAAATCAGACTTTCTACATTGGCATAAAACTGGGTCATTAATGCTTTTAAGGCTCTAGGACTTTTTTTTTCTTAATTTAAAGGACACTTCAGTTTATAAAGATGACCCCTGGGGATGAACCCTTGATCTTTCCTCCCCTCTTTCCATGATTCTGAGTGGTCAGGACTGGCAATGGTTTTGTTGGATAACAGGCAGATTCCGCTCTTCTCTTCACTCAGTAACATTTACTAAGGGCCTGGTATGTATCAGGCACTGGGAGTGATAACTACAAAGGGATTATATGCATAGCTACTTACAATAATATAGGCAGTGTTGTATGATAATTTAGTGATCCTGAACTTTGGAAACAGTGAGTTCTGACTTCCAGTCCTACCTCTATCATACACTGGGCATGTGGACTGGGCCTTGGGACGAAGTCATCATAGACTTTAGTTTTTTACTCTGCAAAATTGGGCAGTGATATTAACAATCTCAGAGATTATGTATGAATATAAAATGAAACGAAATAAAGCACTTCATCCATTGTAAGCTTGAGAAATGTTACCATTATTCCTATTATTCCATGTTACTATTGTTAATTATCCAGGGGATCACAGTTTAACTTTAATTTGTATAATATTTTGTAATTTTCAAGATAACCTTGTGAAAAGAATATTTTGATATTGTTATTTTCATATTACAGATGAGTAAACAAAGACCCAAAAAGGTTAAAGACCTTCTCAAGTTTACACACGTAATAAGTGGTTCATCCAGGATGAGACAGAGTCCTTGATTTCATGTTCAATACTCTATTCTATATTACAGCCTTTTCAAGTTCTCTGAGTTGATTCAAACAAGAATCACTTAATGAACCCATCTATCATTGATTATGAGGAGTTTAACATCATCATTAGTTCTTTTTCTAATCAATTAAAAATGCTTATTTATTTATTTTGAGAGAGGGAGGGGAGGGGAAAGAGAGACAGAGAGAGAGAGAAGAGAGAGAGAGGGAGTGAGCATGGGAGAAGCCAAGAGAGAGGGAATCCTAATCAGGCTCCACACTGCCAGCACAGAGCCTGATGTGGGGCTCGAACCCATGAACTGTGAGATCATGACTTGAGTCGAAATCAATAGTCATATGCTTAACCAACTGAGTCACTCAGGCACCCCTCCTTTATCAATTTTTTAATATTTATTTATTTTTTAGAGAGAGAAAGAGAGAACAAGTGTGAGTGACAGAGGGGTGAAGAGAGAGAATCCCAAGCAGGCTCCACGCTGTCAGCACAGAGCCTGATGTGGAGGCTCTATCCTACAAACTGTGAGATCATGGCCTGAGCTGAAATCAAGAGTTGGACACTTAATTGATTAAGGTACCCTGGAGCCCCATCCTTTATCAAATTTTAGCAAACCTCTCCAACTCTCTGATGAAGTCACTCCTCTTGTTGCAATTAGTCTCTTTTTCTCCACCATTACTGCTTTTCTCCTGTCTCCTTATTCTCCCAGTGGAGAATCTGAACAGTTTTCTATAATAAAGACACTGCCTGGTAGTTTGTAGTTCAATTATCATGAAATGAATCAGATCATTCCTATTGCAGCTGGCTCTTGTAATATTTAAAGACTTCAAAGCATTCAAAAGAAATGAAGAATTGAGTTTTCTTTACCTTAATATGGGTTTTTGTCCCATGTTTCTGTTTGCCAAGTTCATATTACTCAGATTTATATGTCCAGCCTACTTCCAGGAAGAACATGAAATCATTTGCAATTAAAAACATAATAACTTGCAGAATTTTTGTGGGGCCTGGAACTGATAGAGCCACAGAATCTCATAATGGAAAGATGTTGGTTTAAACAACAGATGTATGGAGTTCAAGCTCAAATGGCTACAGACAGTAGATGGGGTAAAGGTGGGTGTGTGAGGCCGATGGGGTGGAGGATGGATAGTAGTGAAGATGGGAACTGGAGACAGATATCTCCTTAAAATTTACCGTCAGTAAATTATGATCTTAGATGAACATTGCCTTGATGCCACTGGTCACAAAGTTTTAAATGAGATACTAGAAATTATAATCTAACAAAACCCCCCCAATTTAAAAGGTTTTGTGTGAGTCAAACAAAATAGGAGTTTCCAGCTTTGGTTCAAAGGTCACACACTTGAGATCTTTGGAAAGATATTAACTGACTATACACTTATCATTTGTCAGGACCTTGACAACTGATGAGGATTTAATGATCAACAAAATAAATGTTTCTGTTTTTTCCCCGTTGTATCTCCCAGTTCTGTCCCCAGGGTGTCTGGGAATCTAATCTTTCACTTATAAATTGGCTCTCCCATTACATCTCATGTGTATCCCTCTTGCTTCTGTGTAATCCCAAATTACTCCCAGTAAATTTTCCTTCCCCTATCTTCTCACTCTCGTTTTAATTTTCATTATGGATTTTTAAATGTATGTAAAACATTTCTTATTAAACTTGTTTAACCATTAGTTCCAATGAAGCAAGCTGATAGTGGACAAGGACACTAAGAGCTTTGTATATACATCAGGGCCCAGCCCTTACCATCTCAACATGCTCAGTCCAAAAGCATGAATAAGAGGATAACTAATAACCTGTATACCAATGGAGAGATGAGATACTGTTGCAAGGAGGAAGGCTAGATTGATCATTAAGATCAAGTTCTCTGGGACGCCTGGGTGGCTCAGTCGGTTAAGTGTCCGACTTCAGCTCAGGTCATGATCTCACTGTTGTGAGTCTGAGCCCCGCATTGGGCTCCGTGCTGACAGCTCAGAGCCTAGAGCCTGCTTCGGATTCTGTGTCTCCCTCTCTCTCTCTCTCTGCCCCTCACCCACTCGTGCTCTGTCTCTCTCACTCTCTCAGAAATAAATAAATGTTAAAATTTTTTTAAAAAAGATCAAGTCTTCCTGAACTCGATATGATTAGTAAAGGAGAAAATAAAATTTGAAAGACCTGGATATCTCAAAGTTTCTTGAAGTCAGTGGCAATCTATCTCCAAGGTAATCCTATGAAGTATTCTGTTTAACAAAAGAGGGACAGCTGTAGAAGTCACAGAAAGAATCAACATGGAAATTCTTAATGATATGTATGGAAATAACCTTTGCCTACTTGATTTTTATTCAAAAGAAGTGAATTTGTTATATAATTTTGATTTCTTTCTTGGTACATTTATTTATAACTCCTATTTAAGATAAGCGCTTAAGTTAATTTACCCTCTTGTTCATTTATTTGAGCTTTGTTGCCTTATTATCACTCGATTTTCCTGGAAAATATGGACAGAAGCTACCCCCAAAAAGTGGATGTCCCACAAAATTTTGTTCCACAAAGCTGAGTGTTCCACTGTCTCTGGTATCTAAGAACCAATATTTAAAGATGAATCTCTCTGCCTTATGTTTGACTCAAATTTTATAGAGGGTGGGAAAGATACAATCATATGTGATGTTTATAAGAAAATTATTTTTAAAATGGTTGTATGATCCTTGGAAAGTCATCCAGAGTAGTTTCATCCACATGAAAAATTAAGCAGGTCTGGAGAATAGAGAGGAGGAGAGAGAATTCTTAAGAATCATCTGGAATAAACAGTAGTCTGAGTCTGAAATCATCCCCTTTCAACAAGAGAGAGTGTTTTGAAGTACCTGTCCCATCACATTAATAGGTGTGCAGATGGGAGACTTCAACAGAGCTACTTGGAGATTTCACTAAATGCATATTTTAGTTGGGAGTGAGCAGAGTGAACCAGGGGCAGAGTGAACCAGGAAATTCTGGGGGATCAGAAAAGAGCAAACAGCTTCTACAGTGGTGGATTCAAGAAAGTCTTGGATGCTGCAATGTTTTTAAGACAAATGATGAAAGGGACCTTCCTGTGTTGTTGGAGGAGGTTCATGGTGAAGTGAGAGGTAGTGCAAGGTTGTCTGAGTCTAATCCATTAGGACCACCAGAAGGACAAAGGGAACATGTAGCACAATGCTGGGAGAGAATGGTGGATCTCCAGAGGCTTCAAAAGGTAATGTAAGCTTCACGGGAGGAGATGCACCAGCTCAGGTTGGGGGCCTGCAGGCTCATTTTCCCAGTAAAGAGGCTTCTAAGAACTCACATTTTTTCCCATAAGATAAGAGTCAGCTCTTTAAACACCTCTTAGGCTCAGATTGGAAGAGTAAGAACTTTTTTGTAACTCTTCCTTTCCCTATGCATGGCCCAAACAGGAGGACCCTATGGTCCTGCTGACATGCTGGCAGGGAAGGGGCAGGGAGAGAGAGAAGTTACCCACTGCCTCTCCCTCAGGCACAAAAGGTTATCTGGAAGGAGCCCTTGCTGGGAGAGGACAAGACTAAAGGTTAAGTAAGGTTATGAGTTTTTAGTATTCCTTGGATTGGGTTTCCAATTAGTGAATTTAGATTCTGTTTGTAACTGAAATTTGTTGTCATACATTTATTACTGTGGAGGTCATGTGGAGGGGAAAATAGATGGAATGGACAAGAGGAAACAAAATGTTGAATTTAGGTCACATCTAAAGATCCATGCTTGTCTTTTAAATCCATTATGTGTATTAATTACCCACTTATTCTTAAATCCCACAACATAGGGTGTAGGATCTCTTGAAGTGATAGGGCTGAAGAGGAGATGGAAACATCTAATGACAGCACAGGTGGGGATTTCATCTTAGTGGGCTTCTCTGAGTGGCCTGAGTTAGAGCTGATCCTTTCTCTCTTTGTCCTGATGTTCTACACCATAACTCTTGTGGGCAATGTGGCCATCATCCTGCTCTCTATCCTGGACACTGCACTCCATACACCCATGTACTTTTTCCTCAGAAACCTCTCTGTGCTTGACCTCTGCTTCACCACCAGCATTGTGCCCCAGATGCTGGTGAACATGTGGGGAGGCAACAAGAAGATCAGATATGTTGGCTGCATGGTCCAGTACTGGGTGGCCTTGGCACTTGGCTCCACTGAGTGTGTGCTCCTTGCTGTGATGGCAATTGATCGCTATGTTGCAGTTTGTTGGCCTCTGCGCTATGCCTCCATCATGCACCCCAGGCTGTGCTACCTCCTGGCAGCAGCTTCCTGGTTCTCTGGTTTTGCTAACTCTTTTCTACAGTCCTCAATGGCCATGGTGCTACCTCGATGTGGAAATCGGCGTGTGGACCATTTCTTCTGTGAACTATTGATCATTGTTAAACTCTCCTGCATCGATACTGGTCCAACAGAATCTAAAATGTTTATTGCCCGGCTAATCATCCTAGGCATGCCTGTCTCCATTATCCTAACCACTTATGTGTGCATTGCCAGGGCAGTAGTAAAAATGCGCTCAGCAGAGGGAAGGAAAAAGGCCTTTAGGACCTGTGCCTCCCACCTAATGGTAGTCTCACTCTTCTATGGGACCATTATGTTTTTGTATCTGCAACCCAAGGACAACTACTCCCAGGACCAGAGCAAAGCACTGGCAGTGCTTTACATGATCCTCGCACCCACACTCAACCCTCTGATCTACACACTGAGGAATAAGGATGTGAAGAAAGCAGTCAGAAAGTTGATGGGCAAGGAGCAGGTATAGGGAGATTGAGGCAACTGGCGAAACAACTTGGGGTGTACTTGCTTTAACTGCACTTGTTTTATGTTTCTGTGAGGGGGTTGGAAAATCTGCTGTGTTCTCTTCTCTAGCTATTCCTGAGATCCTTACAGGGTGAGGACTCACCAGAAGGAAACCTAACCACCCTTAAAGGAACCTCTGGCCAAGGCAATCTCCCCTGGAAAGTTATTCTGTTTCCCACTGCTAATGTTTTTCTAATTTCAATGCATAGTTATTAACTTACTCAAATATACATGTAGATGTTATAATGATGGTCATTCTACTGCAGCTACATGGCCATAGAAGCTTCTTCATTTTCTCCATCACCACTTTCACTGAGCCATCACCAAAACAGTTGGGCAAATGGAGGATTTAGTCAGTAACATACAATGCAATACTTGTCTATCATGAATAAATACATGTGAAGCAAGAAAAAAGGAATAAGAACCAAGTAGACAGAGACTATGTGGCATACCAAGGATTCCTGTTTCTTGGAATTGAACAGAGTACCATGACTTCAAGGCCAGGCTTCAGAACATGTCACCTTTCATCTAATTTAGAGCAGCGTTAGAAGAGTTTTGAATAATAGGAATAAACATGTTGACTTGCTGGAGCTAAGACAGTTTGTAAATTTCAAAATCAAACACACAAAAATAACTGAATAAAAAGAACTGTGAGTAAGGTAGAGACAAGGCAACTGATGTCAATGAGGTTCTAAACAGAATTATCTGCTCACTTTCATAGAAGGCACTATCTCAAGTATGGAAGTGAAAGCAAAAGGAGTCATGGAGCTTGATTCGCTCCTGCTTCCTCCAGTGGTTTTCACACAACAATGATCTGTGGTTCCAAATCCACATTGGTATTAACAAATTGCTCAGTAATTCTGTGCCCCACTATGGAATGCAAGTGCATCCTAATTTTCTGAGGTTTGTCTCAACCTATAATGTCATATCCTTGTAAGAGGAAGTCTCCATTAATTAAAACAGGACTTGAGAAAAAAATCCTCTTGTTTTCAGAAGAGCACAGTCTTTTGTTATGTGGCTCTGGATGTCATGCTATTATGCACAGCTACAATAAACTGGAAGAATTACTTTCTCAAATTGCTCGTCCATGTGTTTGGAAAGGAGCCTAACACTCTGTAAATAATCAATAGGCTGAATGAATGAATGAATGAATGAATGAATATGGGAAGATGTTCACACAAGGTGGCAGCAAAGTTTAGAATTCTATATGCAACATTTCATTCTATAGGATGAACATTTTCAATTCACAAGCGACTAAATGTGCAGATTGAAAATAAAATTATCATACATATGACTAGCTATAACCATGTCTACTGAACTCCACTCTAATAACCACTCTAAAGCAAAATAGACAGGGATTAGTCCAAATACAAATACTTACTTCAAAGGGAGAAAAAACTGTGGTGTTAACAACTTTTAAAATAGAGCAGTGTTTCTCAACAAGAGGCTATTTTGCCCTACTCCTCCCCTTTCTGGGGACACTTGCAATGTCTAGAGATATTTTTGGTGATAACAACCTAGGAGGGAGGTATTACTGGCATCTCATAAGTAGAGACCAGGGATACTGCTAAACATTGTACAATATATAGGGGAGTCTTCTTCTTTTTTATTTTTAATTTTTTTACATTTATTTACTATTGAGAGACAGAGAGAGATAGAGCATGAATGAGGGGAGGGGCAGAGAGAGAAAGGAGACCCAGAATCCGAAGCAGCCTCCAGGTTCTGAGCTGTCAGCACAGAACCCAATGCGGCGCCCAAACCTGCGAACTGCGAGATTATGACCTGAGCCGAAGTTGGTCGCTCAACTGACTGAGCCACCCAGGTGCCCCAGGATAGTCTTCTACAACAAGGAATTATCCAGGTCAAAATGTCAACAGTGCTGAGGCTGAGAAGTCCTATATTAGACAAATAAATATTATGGATGTTCTGATCAAGGACATAACATTTATGAAGGCCACATATTCATGACAGTCAGGTAAGTTGATATCATTTGAATTTTTCTGAGATCAGTGATCACTCCGTATCAGAAAGGGTCTAACTAGGAAAATATAAGCAACTCTAAATATTTACAGTGGAAGCTGTTTAATGCAGGATAGCAAATCCAAACAGGAGGTACTGAAGAAACCCTGAGATTAATAACAGTATGAAGCTGCTAACATTTCTAGACTTGAAATAGAAGGAGAAGTTGGTATTAATAGAACCCAAGGTTCCCAGAGGAATTCTACCAGACATTTAAAGCACAGCTAATACCCATTCTTCTCAAACTGTTCCAAAAAATAGAAATAGAAGGAAAACTTCCAAACTCATTCTACGAAGCCAGCATCACCTTGAGCCCAAACCAGACAGAGACCCAGCCAAAAAAGAGAACTACAGAACAATATCCTTAATGAATACGGATGCAAAAATACTCAACAAGATACTAGCAAATCAAATTCAACAGCATATAAAAAGAATTATCCATCATGATCAAGTGGGATTCATTCCTGGGTTACAAGGCTGGTTCAATATTCGCAAATCCATCAATGTGATCCATCACATTAACAAAAGAAAGGATAAAAACCATATGATCCTGTCGATAAATGCAGAAAAAGCATTTAACAAAATACAGCACCATTTCTTAATAAAAACCTTTGAGAAAGTCGGAATAGAAGGAACTTACCTCAACATTATAAAAGCAGTTTATGAAAAGCCCACAGCCAATATCATCCTCAATAGGGAAAAACTGAGAGCTTTCCCCCTGAGATCAGGAACACGACAGGGGTGCCCACTCTCACCACTGTTGTTTAACATAGTGCTGGAAGTTCTGGCATCAGCAATCAGACAACAAAAGGAAATAAAAGGCATCAGAATTGGCAAGGAAGAAGTCAAACTTTCACTTTTCGCAGATGACATGATACTCTACATGGAAGACCCAGCACACTCCACCAAAAGCCTTCTAGAAATGATCAATGAATTCAGTAAAGTCGCAGGGTACAAAATCAATGTACAGAAATCAGTTGCATTCCTATACACCAAAAATGAAGCAGCCGAAAGAGAAATCAAGAAACTGATCCCATTCACGATTGCACGAAAAACCATCAAATACCTAGGAGTAAACCTAACCAAGGATGTAAAAGACCTATATGATGAAAACTATAGAAAGCTTATGAAAGAGATTGAAGAAGACACCAAGAAATGGAAAAATATTCCCTGTTCATGGATCGGAAGAATAAACATTGTGAAAATGTCATTACTACCCAAAGCAATCTACACATTCAATGCAATCCCCATCAAAATTATACCAGCACTCTTCTCAAAACTAGAACAAACTATCCTCAAATTCGTATGGAATCACAAAAGATCCCAAATATCCAAAGTCATATTGAAGAAGAAAACCAAAACGGGAGGCATCACAATCCCAGACTTTAGCCTCTACAACAAAGCTGTCATCATCAAGACAGTATGGTATTGGCACAAAAACAGACACATAGACCAATGGAATAGAATAGAGAACCCAGAGCTGGGCCCACAAATGTACGGCCAATTAATTTTTGACAAAGCAGGAAAGAGTATCCGATGGAAAAAAGACTGCCTCTTTAGCAGGTGGTGCTGGGAGAACTGGACAGCAAATGCAGAAGAATGAAACTAGACCACTTTCTGACACCATACAAAAAATTAACTCAAAATGGCTGAAGGACCTGAATGTGAGACAGGAAACCATCAAAACCCTCGAGGAGAAAGTAGGAAAAAACCTCCTAGACCTCCACAGCA
>NC_043705.1:14235344-14247168 GCF_006229205.1 Suricata suricatta
ATGAAAGCAAAACTGAATTCTTGGGACCTCATCAAAATATAAAGCTTCTGCAAGGCAAAGGAAACAATCAAGAAAACCAATAGGCAACCGACAGAATGGGAAAAGATAGTTGCAAATGGCATATCAGATAAAGGTATAGTATCTAAACTCTACAAGGAACTCACCAAACTTCACACCCACAAAACAAATAACCCAGTGAAGAAATGGGCAGAAGATATGAACAGACACTTCTCCAAAGAGGACATCCAGATGGCCTACAGACACATAAAACGATGCTCAACATCACTCATCATCAGGGAAACACAAATCAAAAGCACACTGAGATACCACCTCACACCAGTCAGAGTGGCTAAAATGAACAAATCAAGAGTCTATAGATGCTGGCGAGGGTGTGAGAGACGGGCACCCTCCTACACTGCTGGTGGGAATGTAAACTGGTGCAGCTGCTCTGGAAAACAGTGTGGAAATTCCTCAAAAAACTATTGATAGAACTCCCTTATGACCCAGCAACAGCACTGCTAGGGATTTACCCAAGGGAAACAGAAGTGCTGATGCATAGGAGCACTTGTACCCCAATGTTCATAGCAGCAATGTCAACAATAGCCAAAACATGGAAAGAGCCTAAATGTCCGTCACCTGATGAGTGGATCAAGAAGATGTGGTATATATACACAATGGAGTACTACATGGCAATGAGAAAGAATGAAATGTGGCCATTTGTAGGAAAGTGGATGGACTTTGAGGGTGTCATGCTAAGCGAAAAAAGTCAGGCAGAGAAGGACAGATACCACATGTTTGTACTCATAGGTCTAACAGGAAAACAGGAGAAACCTAATGGAGGACCAGGGGGAAGGGAAGAGGGAAAGAGAGTTGGGGAGAGAGAGGGACGCAAAACTTGAGATACTATTGAATACTGAAAACGAACTGAGGGTTGAAGAGGAAGGGGGAGGGGTAAGAGAGGTGGTGGTGATGGAGGAGGGCACTTGTGGGGAAGAGCACTGGGTGTTGTATGGAAACCAATCTGACAATAAACTATTAAAAAAATAAAAAAGAACCCAAGGGGCAGGGTCATTTGGAAGAAATTGCAACCAGTGTGACAGGCCAGTCTTGCAGGAACTGGGACAGCATTCCATTATTACTGCCTCAGGTGCCTCTGAAGCCAACTGGGAGGAGGTACTAACTTGCCTTATCCCTTTATTCTCCCCTCAGAAATTCTATGGATATGAGAACCAAGGAAATGCAGCCTGCGGTGTCATCAGTGCCTCATCTCATCCCCACACTACCCCACCACAAACTAAATAGATCAAGGAAGGGCAATAAATGTATCTGGAGACCAATAGGCTCAGGGTTGTCACCATTAATCTTTATTACATTCTGCATCTATTCTCATCATCTATGAATATTTCCTCTCATAGAAAATTTAGGCCTTCACTTTCATCGGCAACTCACCACTCTCTCTAGCAAGTGGGCCACATGTCCTGCCAGTTTTGTGTCCATCTCAAGCCCATTATTTCAGGACTGCCCACTGTACTTTTCATTTCATTTGAGTAACTTCTTAGGGTCTGAAGGTCTATGAATGGAATAGAAAATAATTGGCTAATATAGACATTAAAATATCCATAACAGCCTTGGTCTTCATTCCTGTAATGGGTCATGAGGCCACTGCTGGTATTGATTTCAGTCACATTATTTTATGATTCAGTTCATGTTACTTTTGCTTTCAAACACTACCTCAATTACCAAACTTTTGTTTCTGGAAGCTATGGAGCTTTTGTTGAACTGTCATAGTTTTCAAATGAAGCTAACTATCAAACATGGCAGTACTAAGACTTACCCAGAGAATTCCATGGGTTCCAAACATAGTGTTTCTTATCCTCATTGTATAGCAATCAACTTATTTCCCTTGATATTTGGGATTATGCACACCATATAAGAAATCAATAATCTTAACTAATTATCAGTTCAATGGCATCATGGCATGAGGCCCACCACACGAGGTGAAGTCATAAGCATTGTGTCCTCTGGCTAACACACTTATCTTTTGAGAACTATGACCTCAAGAGCAGCAGAGTTTAAGGTTGGGGGGATGGAAAGAAAAACTTAAGTGGAATATTAGTGGTGAGAGTATTCACACTTGATTTCTGCTCTTTGATTCCTGGACCCATATATTCTGTCTCTGGGGGGAAAGTATACCAGATATACAAAACATATAATACATGATATATATACCCATAGGATGTTATATCAAAGCTGATGAGATAACATTTTTCAACAGGTCATCCAAATAGTCTATCAGGCTACTTACTTCTAGATATTGTGGTACATGGAAAGAACAATACCGTTTATGGACATGAAGTTATTGTCACACTTTTGTTATGTTGAAATGAACTTGGAATGGTGGTATGTGAAATGCCATGATGGTGAATGAGACATTCCTTGAGTCCACAGATAATGCGCAGAAGCATAGCAGAGAAGGAGGGCAAATCCTTATGTAGAATATGTCCTGTTACAGTGATGAACATTTTTGTGTTGGAATAAACCAGTCTTTAGAAAGATATCTTGAAGATTCTGGAATGACAGATAGTTAGGGTTTCATGTGAAACTTTTGTTTTGGCAGTGAAGGCATGCATCTCTAGTGGTAGGCAGATCAGCATAGTAAGGAAAAATCTATGCCACTGAGCCTGTGCATAGCCTCCATTCCCAGCCCCCCCGGCAATTTATGCACAGGCCCACTGAGTAACTTTTGGAGTGGTTGATGAAAGAGACTGACTGATATCCATCCACATGCTCAGAAATATTCTCACCTCCTCTGTCCATTCTTAAAAGTTTCTCCATACATACTTTCCCCAGGGCCTATTAACCATCAGGGATTTGTTTCTTGAAAAGAAAATATCAGAAAAGGATATGAGTTTGCACTAAAACTCTAAGACGTTTTGTGTTATTTACCTATTGGGCTTTTTCAGAGGGTCTACCCAGAATCCCTATTTGCCCTAACTTATGAAACATTGGAATTGGATCTATTGGTTCTTAAAACCCAAGTGGCAGACTGGCTTTTACTGCACCCTGTGCTTGTCATACAGCATTGAGAGAGTCATATGGACTAACGGGGGGAAAGTCTGGAGCAACATAACCAAATGCGGTATATCTTGCATTCTAAATCCAAAGTGGCTCAGCAATTGCTGTGACTCTTTCTTACAGTTAATTGTTGAAGTGCAGCAGCTTTTTTTTTTCACTTTGGATAAGATTTAGGGGATATCTATACATATTCTACATGAATGAATGTTGCATTTCTTCCTTGATATGATAGGTCCCTGAAATGATAGGCTCATGGGTCCTATCTCTTACCTGTTGTCATGCATGTATTTTATGAAGGCATAAGATACAGTCTATGCACGTCAGTTCCATCTGGCATGATGTCATAGTGGACAGCATGATGTACTGTGCAATTTTTATTTGATCAGGGTTTCTATGGACTATATTATGATAGAAGACAGAAGAGCTGAGATAGCTCTGAAGAAACATGATAAAGATACACTGCTGTTACATGTCAAGTGAAATTGTACTGTTTTTGACAGTCCTTTCTGATTTACATAAAGAAATTCTTAATTTCCACACAAGAAACTGTGTAGATTTGCGTAGCAAAGATGCCAAATCTTCTATAGAAGCTACAATTTTTATAACTTCCTGATTAACTTCTCTATATTTGTTCCACAAGACCCAGTGGTCTTGGTGTAGGTAAACAAGCAAGTTAAATGGAAACAGGAAAGTAATGATCCTTCTCATATATTTAATGATGGTTGTAATCCCTGCAATTTTTCCCAGAGTTGCAACATTGGTTTTTGTTTATTATTTTACTATGGAGAAATACTTCTAGGGGATTCAACTTGGTCCTTCTTACCAAATTAGCTCTCATTCCATAAGAACCAAATGTGCATTTATGTGAAAGAATATTTCTTCCAACTATGTATTCAAGACCAGGAGAAAAAACCACAGAATTAATCTATGGATACACTAGACCCACTGTGGCATGGATTTAGCTCAAACTCTACTTATCACATGGCTTCTAGAAGGTCCCAGACTGGTCCTTCAAGTCTGCATATTTTTCTTTGTCTAATGCAGAGTCACTGGTAAGTAGTTATACATCATTTTAAGGAAGGTAAGAGACCACTATGCTTCATTGCCTTAAACTGTAAAATGATAATTCCAATGTTTCATGTATTTTTTCCTAACAGTCTTGAAGTCTTTTATTTATTTATTTATTTATTTTAACACTTATCATGACATGAATTCATAGGAAGTGGGTTCCAGCAGCTCAGCCTTCTTTGGTTCTCACAGTGTTCTCTGGTTGGAACAGTCTGGCACTTTAGTTAAACCCAAGTATCTTTCTCTTTGGCTTCTTTCTTTTCCTGACTATTTTCCTTCACATATTTCAGGTAGCTATCTTGGGTCTTTGAGTGTTTAATATACTCAATATGTGTACTAATTTTCTTGGCAAGAATCTTGCCCTGGGGTGCTGGGGTGGCTTAGTCCGTTCAGCATCCAACTTCAGCTCAAGTCATGATCTCACAGTTCATGGGTTTGAGCCCCAAATTGGGCTCTGTGCTGACAGCTCAGAGCCTGGAGCCTGCTTCAGATTCTGTGTTTCCCTCTCTCTCTGCCCCTCCCCTGCTCGCACTCTGTCTCTCTCTCTCTCTCTCAAAATAAATAAACATTTAAAAAATTTTTAAAAAAAGATTCTTGCCCTTGTTTGTTTACAACAAT
Source organism: Suricata suricatta (assembly GCF_006229205.1). Taxonomy (NCBI): domain Eukaryota; kingdom Metazoa; phylum Chordata; class Mammalia; order Carnivora; family Herpestidae; genus Suricata; species Suricata suricatta. The sequence goes on from NC_043705.1 coordinate 14,240,106, forward strand.
GCCAATAGCATGCTGGGAGACACCGTAGCCTCTTCTAGTTTTGGCGCGTTAACATTTTGACACACTCCTTTCTGAACAGTGCCCATTCCCTTGTGTTTACAATATCACCTTTCTTGTAGAGTCACATATATGTGGACAAAGGAACAACTCCATGTTTTCTGAAAGGCCTAGAGAATATAGTGTGTGCTTCTCTTCTTTCCCTTTGTGTTGGTCATTTTGGTGAATTATTGGAAGATGGCGATTCTGGCCAAAAGGCAATAGCAATTTCTTTTTTTTATTAAAAATTTTTTCTTTAGCATATTTCTATTTAACATTTTGGTAATTATTGCTATATGTAGTTGTCTTTTTTAACGAAGTTTTTATTTTAATTCCACTTAGTTCATATTTAGTATAAGTTTCAGGTATAAGTATAGTGATTCAACACTTCTATACAACACCAGGTGCTCATTGCAAGTGCACTCCTTAATCTCCATCAACTATTTAACCCATCTTCCCACCTACCTCCCCTCTGCTAACCATCAGTTTGTTCTTTATAGTTAAGAGACAGTGTTCTAGGGGGTGCCTGGGTGGCTCAGTTGGTTAAGCGTCCAACTTCAGCTCAGGTCATGATCTTGGGCTCTATGAATTTGAACCCCACTTTGGGCTCTGTGCTGACAACTCAGAGCCTGGAGCCTGTTTCAGATTCTGTGTCCACACACACCCCCGCCCCTGCCCTTCACTCTCTTGCTCTCTCTTTCTCTCAAAGATAAATAAACATTAAAAAATCAGTGTGCTATAGTTTTCAGAGTACAGATATTTCACCAATTTGGTTAGATTTACAACTGCACCAAAACCATAAGATTACTAGGAATAAACTTAACCAAAGATGTAAAAGACCTGTATGATGAAAACTATAGAAAGCTTATGAAAGAAATTGAAGAAGACACAAGGAAATGGAAAAACATTTTGAACTTATGGATCAGAAGAATAAAAATTGTTAAACTGTCATTATTACCCAAAGCAATTTACACATTCAATGCAATCCCCATCAAATTTGCACCAGCATCTTCTCAAAGTTAGACAAATTATCTTAAAATTTGTATGGGACCACAAAAAAACCAAATAGCCAAAGTCATATTGAAGAAGAAAACCAAAACGGGAGGCATCACAATCCCAGACTTTTGCCTTACTACAAAGCTGTCATCATCAAGACAGTATGGTATTGGCACAAACACAGACACATGGACCAATAGAGTAGAATGGAGAGCCCAGAACTGGACCCACAAGTGTATGGCCAATTAATTTTTGACAAAGCAGGAAAGAGTATCCAATGGAAAAAAAGTCAGCCTCTTTAGCAGATGGTGCTGGGAGAGCTGGACAGCAACGTGCAGTAGAATGAAACTAGACCACTTTCTTATACCATACACAAAAGTAAACTCAAAATGGATAAAGGACCTGAATGTGAGACAGGAAACCATCAAAACCCTAGAGGAGAAAGCGGGAAATAGCCTCTTTGACCTCAATCACAGCAATGTCCTACCTGACACACCCTCAAAGGCAAGGGAATCAAGAACAAAAGTGAACTGTTTGGACCTCATCAAGATAAAAAGCTTCTGAACTGCAAAGGAAACAATAAAAAAAACTAATAGGCAACCAACAGAATGGGAAAAGAGTGGCAAATGGCATATCAGATAAAGGGGTAGTATCCAAAATCTACAAGGAACTCACCAAACTCCATACCTGAAAAACGAATAATCCAGTGACGAAATGGGCAGAAGACATGAACAGACACTTCTCCAAAGAGGACATCCAGATGGCTTACAGGCACATGAAACGATGCTCAGTGTCACTCATCATCAGGGAAATACAAATCAAAACCACACTGAGGTACCACCTCACACAGGTCAGAGTGGCTAAAATGAACAAATCAAGAGACTATAGATGCTGGCGAGGATGTGGAGAAACGGGCGCCCTCCTACACTGTTGGTGGGAATGTAATCTGATACAGCTGCTCTGGAAAACAGTGTGGAGGTTTCTCAAAAAACTATCAATAGAACTTCCCTATGACTCAGCAATAACACTGCTGGGATCTACCCAAGGTATAGAGAAGTGCTGATGCATAGGGGCACATGTACCCCAATGTTCATAGCGGCACTTTCAACAATCGCCAAATGATGGAAAGAGCCTAAATGTCCATCAACTGATGAATGGATCAAGAAGATGTGGTGTATATAAGAATACACACACACACACACATACACACACACACTGAAATACTACACGGCAGTGAAAAAGAATGAAATCTGGCCATTTGTAGCAAAATGGGTGGACTTAGAGAGTGTCATGCTAAGCGAAATAAGTCAGGCAGAAGACAGATACCATATGTTGTCACTCATAGGTCTAACTCATAGGAGAAACCTAACAGGAGATCATGGGAAGGGGAACGGGAGAAAAAGAGTTGGGGACAGGGAGTAAGGCAAATCATGAGAGACTTTTGAATGTTTAGAACAAACTGAGGGCTGAAGAGGGAGGAGCGAAAGGGAAGGGGGGGTGATGGTCATGGAGCGGGACACTTGTGGAGAAGAGCACTGGGTGTTAAATGGAAACCAACTTGGTAATAAACTATTAATAGAAAAAACCCTAAATTTGAAAAGACATAAATAAAAATAGTTTTAACAGGAGGAGCTTTGAGTGTGGTTATCTATAACAATTACCAAACAGCAAACGAAGAACCCAGGGTGCAGGTCATGGTGTAGGAAATGCTGCAATTAGGAGAAAATAGAATGTGCATGTTTGCTCTTATGTGCATATAATGGACATATAACGATGACACAGTCCCTCTGACACAGAATCTTGATGAATGACCATGTGTGTGGAGGCACTTTTTAAAATTTTGAACAATATTTTTTATTAAAACAGTTTAATACACACACATATGTATGTATTGTTTAGTTAGCTAACATACAGTGTATACAGTGTGCTCTTGGTTTTGGGGGTAGATTCCCATAATCATTGTTTACATACAACACCCAGTGCTCATCCCAAAAAGTGCACTCCTCAATGGCCATTCCCCATCCCCCATCGCCCACAGAGCCCTCTTCAACACTCCGTTTGTTCTCTGTTTGAAACTATTTTTCCCCTTCCCTTCCCCCATGGTCTTCTGTTAAGTTTCTCAAGTTCCACATATGAGTGAAAATATATGATATTTGTCTTTCTCTGACTGGCTTATTTCACTTAGCATAATACCCTCCACTTCCATACACGTTCTTGCAAATGGCAGGATTTCATTCTTTCTCATTGCCTAGTAGCATTCCATTGTATATATTTAAACCACATCTTCTTTATCCATTCGTCAGTTGATGGAGATTTAGACTCTTTCATGATTTGACTATTGTTGAAAGTGCTGCTGTGAACATTGGGGTACATGTGCTCCTATGCATCAGCACTCCTGTATCCCTTGGGAAAATTCCTAGTAGTGCTATTGCTGGGTTGTAGGGTAATTCTATTTTCCATTTTTTGAGGAACATCCACAATGTTTTCCAGAGTGGCTGTACCAGTTTGCATTGCCCCCAACAGTGCAAGAGGGTTCCCATTTCTCTACGTCCTCATCAGCATCTGTTGTTTCCTGAGTTGTTCATTTTAGCCACTCTGACCAGTGTGAGGTGGTATCTCAATGTGGTCTTGATTTGTATTTCCCTGATCATAAGTGATGTTGAGCATCTTTTGATGTGTTTGTTGGCCATTGGGATGTCTTCTTTGGAAAAGTGTATATTCTGTCTACTGCCCATTTCTTCACAGGATTATTTGTTTTCCGGGTGTTGAGTTTGGTAAGTTCTTTATAGATTTTGAATATCAACCCTTTATCTGATATGTCATTTGCAAACATCTTCTCTCATTCAGTCAGTTGCTTTTTAGTTTTCTTGATTGTTTCCTTTGCAGCAAAGAAGCTTTTTATCTTGATGAGGTCCCAATAGTTCATTTTTGTTAAGCAAAAAATTGCTGTGCCTGAGATCAAAGAGGTAGTTGCCTGTTTTCTCCTCTAGGGTTTGAATGGTTTCCTCTCTCACATTTAGGTATTTCATCCATTTTGAGTTTATTTTTGTGTCTCATGTAAAGAGGTGATCCAGTTTCATTTTTCTGCATGATGCTGTCCAGTTACCATTTGCTAAAAAAAGACTGTCTTTTTTCCATTGGATACTCATTACTGCTCTGTCGAAGATAAGGTGGCCATGTGTTTATGGGCCCAATTCCGGGTTCCTTATTGTATTCTTTCATCTATGTGTCTGTTCCTGTGTCAGTATCATACCTTGATTATTACAGCTTTGTAGTAAAGGCTAAAGTCTGAGATTGTGATGCCTCCTGCTTTGGTTTTCTTTTTCAACATAACTTTGGCTATTCAGTATCCTTTGTTGTTTCATACAAATTTTAGGATTCTTTGTTGTATCTTTGAGAAGAATGCTGGTGCTATTTCAATTGGGATTGCACTGAATGTATAGATGGCTTTGGACAGTATTGACATTTTAACAATATTGGTTTTCCAATCCATGAGCATGGAATGTTTGTCCAGTTTTTGGTGTCTTCTTCAGCTTCCTTCATAAGTTTTATTCATAGTTTTCAGCATATAGATCTTTTACTTCTTTGGTTAGGTAAACCTAGGTATTTTATGGTTATTGGTGCAATTGTAAATGGGATCAGTTTTTTGATTTCTCTTTCTGTTGCTTCATTTTTGGTGTATAAAAATGCAAATAATTTCTGTACATTGATTTCGTGTCCTGAAACTTTGCTGAATGCACTTATCAGTTCTAGCAGCCTTTGGTGGATTCTTCCTAGTTCTCCATGTAGAGTATCACGTCATCGGGAAAAAGTGAAAGTTTGACTACTTCTTTGCCAATTTTGATGCCTTTTATTTCACTTTGTTGTCTCATTGCTGAGGCTAGGACTTCCAGCACTCTGTTAAACAACAGTGGTGAGAGTGGACATCCCTGTCGTGTTCCTGATCTCAGGGGGAAAGCTCTCAGTTTTTCCCCACTGAGGATGATATTAGCTGTGAGCTTTTCATATATGGCTTTTATGATGCAAAATATGTTCCTTCTATCCCGGCTTTCTCGAGGGTTTTTATTAAGAAAGTTTGCTGTATTCTTTCAGATGTTTTTCTGCATCTATTGACAGGATCATATGGTTCTTATCCTTTCTTCCCATTAATGGATGTATCACATTGATTGATTTGCGAATATTGAACCTTCCTCGCATCCCAGAAATTAATCCCACTTAAATGTGGTGAGTAATTTTTTAAATATACTATTGAATGCGACCTGCAAATATGTCGTTGAGAATCTTTACATTCATGTTCATCAAGGACATTGGCCTGTAATTCTCCTTTTCAGTGGGGTCTCTGTCTGGTTGGGGAATAAAGATGATGCTGGCTTCATAGAATGAGTCTGGAACTTACCTTCCATTTATATTTTTTTGGAACAGCTTGAGAAGGATAGGTATTAATTTTGCATTAAGTGTCTGGTAGAATTAACCCTGGGAAGCCAACTGGCACAGGACTCTTATTTGTTGGGAGATTTTTGATAACTTATTCAACTTCTTTGCTGGCTATGGGTCTGTTCAAATTTTCTATTTCTTTCTGTTTGAGTTTTGTTAGTATGTGGCTGTCTAGAAATTTGTCCATTTGTTCAGGTTGTCCAGTTTGTTGGCATACAATTTTTCATAGTATTATTTGAAATTTTTGTATTTCTGTGGTGTTGTCTGTGATATATCCTCTTTCATTCATGATGTTATCTATTTGGGTACTCTTTTCTTTCTGAGAAGTCTGGTAAGAGGTTTATCATTTTTGTTTATTTTTTCAAAAAATCAACTCTTAGATTCATTGATCTGTTCTACTGTTTCCTTTTATTATATATTGTTTATTTCTCCTCTGATCTTTGTCATTTCTCTTCTTTTGCTGGGTATGGGGTTTCTTTGCTATTCTGCTTCTAGTTCTGTTAGGTGTGTTTTTAGATTCTGTATTTGGTATTTTTCTTGTTTCTTGAGATAGGCCTGGATTGCAATGTATTTTCTTCTTAGGACTGCCTTTGCTGCATCCCAAATTGTTTGGGCTGTCATGCTTTCATTTTCATTTGTTTCTATATATATATTTTTAACTCTTCCTTAATTGTCTGGTCGACCTATTCATTCTTTAGTTGGATGTTGTTTAACCTCAGTGCATTTGGAGGCTTTGCAAATTTTTTCTTGTGGTTGATCTCAAGTTCCATAGCATTGTGAACTGAAAATGTGCATGGTATGACCTCAATTCTTTTATATTTATTGAAGGTTGTTTTGTGACCCATTATGTGATCTATCTTGGAGAATGTTCCATATGCACTCAGAAAGAATATGTACTCTGTTGATTTTGGATGAAAAGTTCTGAATTTAACTGTCAAGTCCATGTGGTCAAGTGTCTCATTCAAGGCCATTATTAATTGATTTTTTTGTTTAGATGATCTGTCCATTGCTATAAGTGGAATATTAAATTCCCCTGCAATTATATTGTTGTTATCAATAAGTTTGCTTATGTTTGTAATTTATTGATTTATGTATTCAAGTTGGGAGAACAAATATTTACAAATGCTAGTTGTTCTTGATGTATAGACTCTGTAATTGTGATATAATGCCCTTCCTTCATCTCTTGTTACAGCCTTTAACTTAAAACCTAGTTTTTCTGATATAAGTATGGCTACTCCAGCTTTTTATTAAACTTCCTGTAGCATGATAGATAGTTCTCCATCGCCCCACTTTCAATCTGAAGGTGTCTTCAGGTCTAAAAAGGTGTTTTATAGAGAGAATTTAGATGGATCTTGTTTACTTTAATCCATTCTGATACTCTATGTCTTTTTACTGGAGCATTTCATCCATTTACATTCAGTGTTATTATTATTTTTTTCCATAATATTTTATTGTCAAATTGTTTTCCATACAACACCCAGTGCTCTTCCCCTTAAGTGCCCTCCACCATCACCACCACCTCTTTTCCCCCCACCCCATTCCCCTTCAATCCTCAGTTCATTCTCAGCATTCAATAGTCTCTCAAGTTTTGCATCCC
>NC_043705.1:14247268-14252429 GCF_006229205.1 Suricata suricatta
AGGAAGAGAAGAAGAGAAAATAAAAAGAAAAGAGAAAGAAGAAAAGACAAAAAAATATATATAAAAGGGGGTCAGAGACAACAAAGGACAGTAGACCGCTTAAAAGTGTATGACCAGTTTAGGGGAGAAGTAAGGATGAGATACAGGAGAATATATCTGGGTTGCAAGAAGGTGAAAAAGTAAGGGAGAAAGGAGAAAGGAATATAAGGAGTAAAATTTAAAGGAATTGAGTAAAGAAAAAGAAAAAAAGTTAATAATAACAAAGAAATAAGTACGAAACTAGTGAAGAAAAAAAAATTTATATATTAAAAAAACAAACAACAACAAAAAAACAAAACAAAAAAAACAAAAACGAAAGAAAAAAAAAAGCAAGCAGCAGCTCCCTCTGGTGGATAGGCTTGGTTTGATGTGGTAGGTCTTGGAGTCTGCTCTCAGAGGCTCCGCCCCTGCCTGAGGGAAATGAGCAGCAGGAGGTGAAGTGCGCACCTTCACAGACTCAATTGCGGAGTCCACACCCCCAGTCAGGATCGCGATTGCAATGGGGGAAAGGAAAAAAACAAAAAGCAAAAAACCGAGTCTCTCTTAGTTTCCGATAGCTTTGCTCAAGACGCTGTGCCCTGCTGGAAATGAGCTGGGAGCTCCTACATTCTAAGCGCGCGCTCGCCCTCCACCCACCACCAACTCTTTGTTGGGGGTCCTGTCGGTGTGTGCCCTATTTTTTCCCTGTGGGCACCTGGGATTCGCGCAGTCTGTGCAGGGGGTGAGGTGTGCCGTGGAAATGCGGTCCGTGGTCCCGTTCCCAAAACCAAGTTTGAATTGCTCGCACCTAGCGCAGTCGCCGCTCTGGCTGCTTCCCACCGGGGAGCGCGCCTCCCCAGCGCAGCCGCTTCTCACAGCCACAGGCGCCTCTGATTCCCCACGGAGATGGCTTAGGGCTGGAGGCTATTCCTTCTCTCGCGCCACCCCGGTTCGGGATTCCGGCTGCCCAGCAGTTATCTATGGAGTGGGTTTCTGTCTCCAAGTGCAGCCAAGTGTTCTATACCTCTTCCCCAGAGACAGTTCTATGAGCGTGTTCCGACTCTGTCTCTTCCCTTTGTCTCTCGGGCGCTGCGCGCTTGCGCCAAGTTGGGCTGGGGTTCTTACCTCCCCTGCCCGCCTGGGCTGGCCTGTTTTCGGATCTCCCCCGTTTGCCCCCACTCACTCAGGTATCCTTGAGGTTCTATTCTGGAGTTCGTATTTTGTCCTTCCACTCCCGCAGATGAGCGTAATATCCTTCTCAGTTTGATAAATGGTGCGGACGGAGTTTACAGAGCTCCCTTCCTCTCCGCCATCTTGGCTCCACCCCTCTGAATGTGAACTTCTTAACTCAATTTTTCTTCTTTCATTTGGATATAACTTAAGACTGCACTTTGAATTCTCAAAGAGGTTTTGTCAGTAAAGTATATTCCATCTCAATGTTCTCTTAAAATAACTATTTCATTTTATATTTTCAATCTTTACATTGAACTGTGATCAGATTAGAGTGTTTTTAGGATTAGGCATTATTAATTCCATACAAAGTAACCCTGCAGGTTACTTCTGTCTGGCGGAAACCTGATCTTGTTCAAACATTTTCTCCCCACAAAATATTACATAATATTTCATATTATTGTATATAATGTTAGATATATGTACATAATGTATATAATACATGATCACTTCCACCCAAACTGAAAAGCATATTCACTCCCACTGCTACACTTCCCTGAATTCAATTGTGCAGGTCTCCCTGCCTCCTTCCCCTAAAATTCCATTTCCCTTCTTTATTCTGAAGAGATGCTGGTAGAGAGTCTTCTCACCTTCCTCTTCTATCCTGAGCACAAACTGCTTTCAGAGAGAAGGACATCTTCTGTTAGGATGTGGGGAGTCCAGTTCAAGAAACTTGTGCTGAGTGGTTTGGATTTGATGGTGTTGCCATAGCTCTGGGATACAAGTATGAAAAAAAGTTACAAATTCACCCTCTCAAATGTGTGAAGCAGGTTTAGTTGCTATTTTTTTCCATTGCTAACTTTAATTTTTAGTCTGAGTCCACATTCCCTAAAGGAATTCTGGGCAATCATAGGTTACTCAGTGCTTACCCTTTTCTAACCTTGAGGACTGGATCTAAGTTTGCAGAGATTGTGTAATGCCATGATGTTGGCCAGGGTGATCCCCAGGTATTGTTACCGTTTGTGCCTGTAACTGCCAAGGTGTACATTGTTGTGTCAGATTCTGGCCACAGACCACACAAGATACAGCCCATCATTCCTCATTTCAGAATGAAAGTCCCTATCTCAGTTACTATTGTACTTCCCTGGAAGGCACATTGGCAATTGGGTTGTCATCCCAAGACAATCTGGAACTTTGACCAACATGATCATCCTAGGCTTTCTTCTGTGTTGCACACTATCTGCCTTTCATGCCATGGCACATTCCCAAATTTCCAAACCTGTGTGGGAAATATTCTCCTTTCTTTTCTTTTTTTTCTACTTTTTTTTACCTTTTATTTTTTTATTAAGTTTATTGTCAAGTTAGTTTCCATATAACACCCAGTGCTCATCCCAACAAGTGCCTTCCTCCATGCCCATTACCCATTTTTTCCCCTCTCTCCTACCCCCCATCAATCCTGTTTGCTTTCAGGTTTTTTTTTAATAGTTTGTTTTCAAATTGGTTTCCATATAACACCAGACTTGGCCACATCTCCCCACAAGTGCCCCCCACCATGACCATTACCCCCTTCCTTCTCTCCCCCTCCCCCTTCAGTCCATGGTTCATTTTCAGTATTCAATAGTCTCTCATGATTTGTGTCCCTCACTCTCCCCAGCTCTCTTTCCCCCTTCCTTTCCCTATGGTCCTTTCAAGATGGACTTGGAAGGAGATTGCAGAGTGGGACTCCAGTGGGGCACTCCTTTTCTCAAGGAGTCATCCATGTCTATGCTCTCAAAATATTAGTCAGATGCTCAAATGCTCAGAATTGCCTACTTGGTTAGATTCACAGAATATCATGTCACACAAAGGGTTGTTCTGATGCTAGTGTACAAGCCATAACTCCATGGCCAAGTCTGGATTATCATGAAAGGCTTTTATGATGGAAATGAAGTCTAAGTGAGGCTTGAAGGATGAGGTGGAATGAGCTAGGCAGATGCAAGAGGGGTAAGTGTTTCCAGTCAAAAGGAGATCATGAACAAAGATAAAAGAATAAAGCAACTAGGTGCATCTGGGGAACTCCAAGTAGACCTATTGCTGGAACAAAGAGTGCAAGCTCAGTAGTGGTAGGAAATCAAGGGAGAGGTTCACTGGTTGATTCTTGAATAATCCATTGGGTTAAAGAGACGGTGGCATGTAGAGGGAACTGTGCAGGAGAGTAAAGCTTATAAGGTGACTGCAAAATTTACCATCCAAAAGACAACACTGTGAAGAGAAAACTTGGATCATACCAGCCCTCCCAGAATGTTTGTTCACCCTACCTAGAAGAGGGTTATCTAAACCAGTCATTGGGTGGAATGAGGATGGTTTGCAAGGACATGAAGAGGCAAAAAACTGCAACTGTCCAGGTGAGAAATGGTGAGCAGGGGAGGAATATATGTATGACATATGAAAATTGTTGAACTGATAGGGTTTGGATACAGCTAGGTGTGGTAAGAAGGACAGGGAGAAATCTAGGTCTTTGTGTTGGCCCCTTGATAAATGAATTAACTGCAATAGGTCTGGTGGAGAAAAAGCAGGTTTGGGAGCTGAGAATATATGGACAGTAATAAGTAGTTTATCATTGAGCAAGAGGATACCCACACTTAATTCAGGTATGTGTCTGTAAAAGTATATCAAAAGAACAAGCTGGGTGATAAGCAATTGCTTTGTACTTATGTAATAACTGTCCAGAATTTTAACTTGGTTCTGTCCTTTGCCATTTTCTGTACTAGACATTGACATACACTTACCTTCTAGTTATCTCAAAATGCTCCAGGACTGAGAATCTCTTTCCTCTCCCAACCTCTTTCCTCTGTGCTTCACCCTGTTAGGCATCCTAACTGCCTAACCTGCATGGACTGTGTCTGCAAAGACTCTTGCCATCTGGAAGTGGTCAGAATTTGACCAATGGGCAGCAGAGGCAGTTGATTGCGGGGATGAGGAATGATGGTAGGTTTGATCCTCTCTGGTCTGCTAGGTGACCTCCCTATACTGTGACCACTGCTGTCAGGCAGCCCACTGTATACAGCTGCCCTCTCCAGGGGTCAAAGCTGCCCCTCTACCTGCTCTCTCAGGTCTTATGGAAATCCCTTCCCTTTTGTTGCTTGCTCTGAGGTCAAAACTTTCTCTTGGTAGTCTCCCTGCACCCTAACCATACTTTTGAAAACACTCCACATTACATTCTCCTCAAGATTCAGGTTCCAGGGCACTCTCTTTCTTGCCAGGATCCTGACTAAAATAAACCTACCTGACCTTTTAAGATATTGATTATTCTCCACACCTGGTGAAGAATGCTATGAGGATAAGCATCTTTGAAGCAGGAAGGTCTGTTAGGGTGTCCTAGCCTAATAGTCAATAGGATTCACAAAAGTTATAGTCACATTCTTCATCTCTCCCAAAATTGTGACATGCCCCTATTCACCAGATGTATTTCAGTGGATCCAGTGAGAGGAGAGAGAATAAAGACTTTAGCGTAGAGGAATTAACTTTAATGCAGTAGTGGTGGCAGCAAGGCAGGAGGCAGGGAGTGTGCAGTGAGAGACTAATTCAGATATACATTACAATTTTCAACTGAAAACAAAATTACTATATCTAAACTCAGAAAAGTTATTTAATGAACAAATATTTATTCTTCAAAGGAACAGTGCATTAGAATTGGAGCTACAAAAGTGTCGTAACCCGCTGGACGGGGCGCTCGTCCCCGACGATTGGTGGTACCTGTTTCGTCCGCCCCGACCGGCAGGGCGGAGAATCGTCGCGGGTCCTTTTCCTGAGGGAGGGAGAGAAAAAGGGGGCAGGAGAGGGAGACGCAAAGAGTAAAGACAGAACTCATGGTTCTCCGATCAGGCGGAAGAGAGCGTTTATTCAAAGAACTGTTCTTTATATAGTCTTCAGGGGGGGAAAACAAGGCAAGCTGACCTAGGCAGGCTACAGAGTCGAATGCATATCAAAGAAG